>NC_092205.1:5919127-6006780 GCF_043381705.1 Parasteatoda tepidariorum
GCATAGCCGCTGCCGGCCACTGTTTTGAACACTTATTGTAATCACATGCCATTAAATTTGCTTTTATAACTTAACTTCATCGTTCTTTGTGTGTTTTTGCCTCATATAAGAACATAAACTTTGACGCCCCCTAGAGGTTTTGCGTTTTGTTTTCGACCATGCATTCTTTGATAAAATTGTTTGCTTGTGTGAATTGTTAGTGAATTGATGTTTAATTTTCGTAGTAGTAGTTACGTCACAACATCAATATCTGCATTCTGAACTAAATTCCAGGTAATACAAGAACACGTCAGTCTATCGATATTGTAATGGATCAGAACGAGGTTGTCAACTATTCAATTGAACTTCTGAATTCACTTTGTATAGCATGTCACCGAACATTTTAACTTTGAAAATTGGATTACTAATCATTCTTCTCTAAAACATCAATCCACCAAAATTTTGAAGCGGTACCCGGCTTCCAGTGGAAGGGATGGTGACCAACATCCTCTAAGCAAAATTTCTAAATGGAAAATTTAAAGGAGAAGATGTTCTGTTGCCACGCATCCCATTGATACAGATATGTCATTCAAATTTTATCGTTTATTGCCGCTTCAAGATAATATCTAGATATATGGAAGATATCTAACGGTAACCGCTATATATCTAGATATATAGCGGTTGATAGATGAAGTCTCGCCTTTGCCATGACCATTAATAAAGTACAAGGACGGTCATTGCAAGTATGTGAACTAAATTTGGAACATATTTGCTTCTCGTTTGAACAGCTCTGTATGGTCTGTGCTCACGTGTCGGAAGACTTTCTAATTATTTGTATAAATTTGTATAAATTCTAAACAGGAAAACAAAAATTGTGTACTCATAAGTACTTGAATAAACATATTTATAACGAAAGAGAAATTGTCAAATTTTTTTATCTTCCTAACATATGAAGAGAAAGCCACATTAAAATTATGTAAATAATTTTCATTTCGATAAACGTAGTTTCCTTTAAATACAATTCAGACTACAGGCAATGCCACGCGTTCAGGGTACAACTAGTAAATAAATAAATAAAAAAAAATCGTTTCCTTTTGATATTTTCTTTTTTGTTTTAATACCTTATTTTTGACTAAAAGATTAGAATCTAACTAGAAAACTCAATATTTTTCGATTTCTAGCTATGCGTGCATTTTTCATTATTAGATTATCTTGCTATAGCTTTGAAGTGCTATGGCTAGATATAACCTACCGTATGTAGAATCTTGCAGTAGGTGATGGAATAAGACATCTCTTAAAATAAAGTAAAATAATTTAAAATATAAATTTTTTTAAAAATGTATTTTAGAATGATTTAATTTTAGTATTAAGATAATATTTTCCATATTCATGGGAACTGTTATTGCTCTCAAGGAAAACATGAGAATTCAAAAATCTAAAATTAACTCGTTATAGACTAATAACTCGTGTACTGAACTGATCTTTAAAACAAACATATCAAATTAACTTTATGTCATGAAGTCTTCGTTGAAAATTTACTTAGTCACGCTTTTTTTTTTCAGATTCTACGTGGACACCAATCTCCCTTTATCTGCTGTAGGAAGTGGTTTACGTTCGCTTTATCTGGTTTTGTACGAGAGCGGCAATCCTTTTAGAATCATGGCCTGCGCCCCTCTAGTCCCTGTAAAGCCCAAAGAAGTCAAAGCATACATCAGTTCCGATTTTGTGAAGGGCCATATACTGTTGAGCCAGAGCTACAGAACGCAACCTACAGTGGTCACCATACAGCTCCACAATCTCAGAGGACGAGGATCTGCGTTTAGGATACACGAGTTTCCCATACCACAGAGAACCAAAGCTGGAGAGAATTATTGTGGCACAAAATATGTTGGTGGAACATATAATCCATACGAGTTACCTATAGAAGATGGCCCTGACCCAGGAGAAGGTTAGACTTTCATTTTGATTGCTGTTATTTAACTAGTTTTCGTATCAAAACTTATATAGTAGATAGTGTTTTCTATGTAGTATGTGTGGTTTATGTAATATTCCGTAATACTGCCTTTTATATGTATTTTTAGAGGTTCCTTGGGTTATTCATCCACTTTTCCTTCGAGGTTAACATCTTCCTTACCTGTACTATGCATGATTCTTTATCGCCTTACGAGATTATCGCCAACAAAACCAATTATTTTAATTTTTTGAAATGCAGGATGCTATTTAGGCAAAGTATGAAATAATCGTCCTGATGAGGTTATTATGTAAATGATGTGCATGTTACTGTGAATGACCGAAATCGGTGGTTGTTGACTTTCACCGGTGAATGTCGACAAATTAATTAGTCGCTTTGGTGAATGTCCGAAATATTTATTACGTACGATTTGATATTAATTTATTCGTGGATATAATTACATTTATTCGATATTTTAATACTTATTGACGATAAATTAGAACAAACATCAGTGTTTGGAGTATCGGGCAAATATATACCGGGCAATGGCACTTGACCTTAAAAAAACATCAGTGTAGGGTATACCGGGCAAATGTATACCGGGCAGTGGCACTGAACCGTAAAAAAACATCAGTGTAGAGTATGCCGGGCAAATGTATACCGGGCAATGGCACTTGACCAGACCTAGTATACCAGACCTAGACTAGACCTTTGGTAAATGTCCGAAATATATACTAGGTCTAGTGCCACTTTTGCTATAGCTTAAATATTGAAAAAAAATTAAACAAAGCGTTAGAATCAATTTTAAACTGATAACGAAATTATTGCTTTAAAATTAAAAAAATAATAATAAAAACTGCGCCTGATAAGGGTAATTGAAGTAGTTGCTTTATACAGCGCATGTGCGGAAAAAAATTTAAAAATAAATTATCCACGTGCATCTAAAAGTGGATGAATATCCCAAGACATCATTTTTAGAATCATAGTTAAAAAAAGACCAAAAATTTAATCATTATCGGAGGCAAATTATTAATAATTAAGAAAGAAGAAGACGAAATTAGTGACGCAAAACCTGTTTGATTTTCTAATGAAACAGCTGAGAGGCTGGGAACGATTATTAAAATCCCCTTTGAATTTCATTCGGTAATTTGAATTTCTTCAGTAAAAAATTCTACAGATTTCGCGAACTTTTCGTTTTTTGTTGCGTAAATATTCATTATTAGTATAGAATTCTTAAAAGAAAGATTCTTGCTTTGTAATGTAAACAAAACAAAGCAAACGTTGCTCCCGGCGGAAAAGAAATACAGCCAAAATTTGGGAGCCACGTAAGAGAATTATATATATTAGATTATTAGCTGAATTTTAGTGACTATTTGAAAATACTCATTTTTTTGTAATAGTTTCTGTATCTAATCTTTAATTTCTTTCTCTAGATACAGAAATTCTAGTTTCTCTATCTTGAGTTGCTTAATCTTAACGTGGTAAAGCGTTACGAGAAGTAGCTTAAAAGTGTCCTGATAGTAGCAACAGAGAAGGTTATTTCCTTTGCAAAGTTTCCATTAAACTAAACTTTATTACACAGCGTAAAAATCTTGTTAACTGCATCAAGCTACGTTAGTTTTTATTATTGTCATTTCTAGTCACTTTCGGCGACCAGCTTGATCACCTTTCAAAATCGTCTAGTACAACGCGTGTAATCTTTAATGGTAACCAAGTCGAATGCCCAAAGCAACCGCATTTAACTATTCTAATTCTTCAACCTCATCTCCAATCCAAACACCTTAATTAGTTTTAAACAATATATCAACTCATTATTTTTCACCGCCTTGTCTAGCTGTTACCCGACTCTTTACCCATGTAGATGTACTTTTATCTCCGTTTTAACTATTTTGAAGAGAAGTCAGCTATACTGTCAAAGTTCGGTAGTATTAATTTAAAATTTGTCCAGCAACTATTAAATGACATAAACCATCGTAACTATGAGTTCGGGATATTTCACCATAGTAGACAGCAGAAGTATTTCCATCTCTGTCGTGAGATAAGATTGTAGGTAGGTATTTTATTTACGTCACACTAGAGCTGCACAATGGGGAACATCGATCCGAAGACATGCCATTACAATATCGATCCTCTGCAGAAAGGATAGCTCCTCTGCTTTGGTAAGCTGCGAGCGAAGCCGAGCACTCGACGGTTGAACAGTTTAACGAGTAACGATACCTCGCACCCTCGGCCTCTACGCAGACTGATCAGCCATCCGCTTACTAACCACAACCAGTGATGCTTGACTTTGATATGGTACTGGGAACAGTGTCTTTACGATCAGTTCACTGCGGGGCTGAGATAAAATGGAAAACTCATCCCAATGCCTCATTACGTGGTGTACTACTTCCTCACGCAACGCTCGAGCCATAATTTGAGTATCGTGTAATATATACGTGCTATTGCTTGACAAAGGCAAGCTCTGACACCAATAATTGGTGTAACAGCACCATAGCATCGTTTGACTTTAAAATTTCCATCCCATTTTTTAGAAAGGATCAAAAATAAATCTAAATAATTACTTCGAACTTTTTAAGAATAAAAATGTATTTTGCTTGTCAGCGAAATTTTCTACTAAAAATTGAAATTGTAAGAATTATTTGAAGATTATTGCACTAAGGTCTTTAGGTTAATTTTGTAAACTTTCGGTTTGAAAAGTGGCGCAGCTGGCTAGTATGTCAATCTACTCTTCCAACTGGTCTTTTAATTTCGAAAACTTTTATGAGTACTTCAAATTTGAGAATTTCCTTCGGCTCTTGCAATATCCAAGTTGTAATAAAACAATTATTTAATTTTCTGTTACATACCAGTTAAATCTTTTGAGAGTCGACTTCACGCACTTATGCAAATCACATTAACTTTTTTATAATTAAATTTTTTTTGAAAATAAGTTTAATTTAATTTTTAGTGGTGTTTTCTTTATGTGAAATTTTTCAAAAAATTAATTAAAGGTATTTATGAAAGGAAAAACAGTTAATTAATTTACCTTGACTCTCTTTTCCTACACCGTTTATTGTCTTCTTTCTTTCTACGCTTGATTGAACTCGTTCAAGTTCAGTGAAAACTACCCAACTGTTTTAAAAAAAAAAAAGATGGAGGTTTCGATAACCTCTCTCTATTTCTTGTTTAGGAGATGTCCTCCACACTCAATCTAAATTCTTCTCGGTTATATTTAGAATGATTGTCTCTAATCGTGGCTGTCATTTCTTCTTCACGCATTTCATTTTTTAGTATTTATGGGGGTTCCAGAAAAAAGCCTCATAAAGATCTGTGGTGGCTAAAGAACGTTCACCTCCCAACGAGCTGAACCGTGTTCGAATCCCAGCGATGGCTGGTCGATACGAATTCCGCAAGCTAGTGTGAAGCTACTTTTACACGAGCTTCCCTGAAGCTCGTGTAAAAGTAATAGGCGTCTCAAAATTACACGATTTCCCTTCTCTTCACACTTTTCCAATGCCTGTTGCCATGGTTTCAAAAAATATTACTTTTTCCCCATAGAATTACGTTTTAGTTCAA
The DNA here is from genome assembly GCF_043381705.1 of Parasteatoda tepidariorum. NCBI lineage: Eukaryota > Metazoa > Arthropoda > Arachnida > Araneae > Theridiidae > Parasteatoda > Parasteatoda tepidariorum. The sequence goes on from NC_092205.1 coordinate 5,924,613, forward strand.
GCACGTTCCCTGGGTTGAGGTTGGCTGAAATAGTGACCAGATGCGGATTATACGGGTAAGGGTTTTACTAACCTAGGTACGTATCCGCCTCTGGAAGGAAAAAAAGGAAAGAAAGAAGTACGTTTTAGTACGAAGTTAGGTTGGAAAAAAGTAAGATTTGTTAAAACTATGGTAACGGAGAGGGAGAAAGTGTGAAGAGTTGGGAAATTATATAGCCTTGAGACACCTGTTTACAGAGAATATAAAAATAGTTCTAAAATCAAAGTGTCGGTAAAGAGTATGGTGTATTTAGTTGGTGTTAGGCATGCTCTTCAATGTAAAAATAGATATGCTTTTTTATCAATTATTTTTTGTTTTGTTTATCTACTCTTAATAATTTTTTCAGCTTCAATGAGTGGCTTTAATAATATTCGAAATGTTCGTTCCGTAGTAGACGTGTCCTATCACGGAGTTAAGCCTTGGTTCCAACTTTATGTTGTGGAAGATTATTTAAGTCAAATTAACCTTCTTTAGACGCCCGGTGGCTGAGTGGTAGCGCCTCACAGTCCCGTGCCACAGTTACTGGGTTCCATCCTCGGGCCGGGCAAGGTTGACTCAGCCTTCAGTGGGTCGATAAATGAGTACCAAGCATGCTTGGGAACTAAACACTGGGGATTTTGCGTTTGGCTGACCACCAAACAGGACTGTTCCTGCACCCCAGAGCCCAAGGTGAGTGCAGTAGGCCTTGGCCCTCTATGGGCTGTCGCTCCACTGAGTTTAGTTTTTTTAACCTTCTTTAACATTGCATGAAAAAGAAAAATCTTCCTCAAAGAAAAATATCTATTGCAAAACTTGCTCTTCCCGACTATCGTACTACAATATATAGGTTTAAAACTTTTAGTTATTTATTTTTAAATTGAAATTCCACTTCACTGATTCATTTACTTAACCGTACGCTGTTTCACTTATTTGTTCCTTTATTTATATGCTGATTCACTGATACGTTCATTCATAATCAGCCAATACAATATACTATCGTACTACAATATATAGGTTTAAAACTTTTAGTTATTTATTTTTAAATTGAAATTCCACTTCACTGATTCATTTATTTAACCGTANAAATAAAAAGAAATTTTTAAAAAAAGGAAATGAGACGAACGGGCGTTATAGCAACGGAAATTATTAAATGACTTGGTCCATTAAATGACATAAGCTGTAGTCTAGATTCTCTTTATCCATACTAACCTTGATATACAAACCTATAAAAATATTTCTAAATAGATCGATTAATTTAAAAAATATATACAAATAATTATTTTTCTTGTAAAGTAATTATTTTACTTTATTAGTTAATTTATGAGAATAAGTTATGTCTATGTACCCTATTATTTCACCAAAACATTTTGTATTGAAAATAAGTACATAAAATTGTAAACTTTTTAAATTTCCTTTCTTGGTGATTAATTATATAGGTTGATTACGTCGTATTTCTAGATTATTTAGGCAGGTGAAAAATCTGAAAATATATTTATGGGCAAAAGAAAAACAATTACTCGCGAGTGAATTGGTTATTTAAACTCTAATTCTACTAATTTTAGTTCTAAAGGTTTTCAATGGTTTTCTTTTTCAAGAATCTGGTTTTTTGTTCATTGAAATAATTTCATTGACAGAGTCTTTTTTTTTTTTTAGCCCTTGACTTGGTTTGTTTGGTTGAGTAAATGTGTGCCGTTTGTTTATTTTTCAATAAGAAATAGTTATCTAAATGGTTCAATTATAGAGTGTTTCATTCTGTGAATGTTTTTCATTCTTTTAAAAGGATGATTTTTTTTAAAGTTTTTGTGTTAAATTTCTTGGATGAAGTCGTAAAATGTCTTTCTTAAGAATACGAGGCTAGCTAACGAACAATTTCGAATCGTTTCATAGAATTATTATTAATTGAATCGTTTGTTATTTTTGAATAATTGCACTAGAAAAAAATATGCGCTAAAAATAATAAAGTTTCGAAATTAAGTCTTTAATCATTAGAACTTATAATATATGTACTAGGGCGGACGAGGCAGCTGCCTTAGACCTCGCGCTTGTGTTCATAAATTGCAATTTTTTTTTCTAAATTATTTTTTTACTTTTTTTTAAAAGTATTTTTTGATATTATTTTTAATTCTTAATAAAAAAAACTTTTTAATGAGATTTTTCAGGGGTGAATATCTTTTTTGTTTTAAATTTATGAGGGAAATATGCATGTGAAACATTTTATAAAGGATAAAATACCCCTCTGTTGCCTTGAGAGAAAAATTAAAAATTTAAGACTATTAAGTTTTATTACCGCGCATGAGCAGCAAGTACATAAAACCCATAAAATAAGAAAAATTCTAAGAAGACAAGGGAAAAAAATTAAAAAAGGAAAAAAGAAAGATTTAAAAGGAAAAAATGTCAAAAAAAATTTAAATTTTAAAAAAATGCGAAAAGATACAATCTTGTCACCAGCTCACACGATTATATCCGCAAAAATAGTGCTTTCTAATATTGTATTAATATATCCAAAGCAAAATATGTAAATAAAATAGCGTGAGGAGCATCGAAGAAAAAAAGAAGAAACCGATTCGTAAATAAAATTTGCATCCTTTTTCATGCGTATTTTAATTTTTTTTAAGTCTATGTTCCTTAAGCTATTGTACTGATATATCGTTAAAGGTTGGATAAATTGTTTAAAAAATATAATCGTGAATATAAATGCGATGCTAATAGCTAGAGGGTCTTAAAATGAAATTGTGTGTACGTGTGTTTCACGTCAAAATTGGCCTTAAATTGCAATTTTAGACCATGGTGATAAAACCCTTTTTTTTTTCTTTCAAAAAACAAATCCTCATGATATAAATAATTTAAACTTCGAATTTGTCTGAGTTTTGTATAGCAGTACTTTTTATTTTTTATTATTTTTTTTCTCGGGCTCTGAATACCTCTGTTTTAACTACGCCCCCCCCCCCCCNCAAATGTTTACCTTTACCCCCCCAGTATGTTGAATTAAACTTCACAAATAGCTAAACCAATATCAGTGAAATGAAGCTTTAAGCTTTTTTTCCCCATTATATGCCAAAAATGACCTTACAGCGCAATTTTGGACCATAGTGGCAAAAAGTTATTTTTTTCATCTTTTGAAAAACAAATCCTTTTGGTATGATTAGTTTAAAATTCAAATTTTTACAGTTTTGCTGAACAGTTTTCTTGCCATCGGATTTTAGACAGCTCTTCTTTAATTATGGCCACCCAGTATGTTGTATTAAACTTAACAAATAATTAAACCAATATCAATGAAATGAAACAATTTTTCTGTTATAGTCATATGTTGATTCTTTTTGAACAGGTACCGGAGATCAATATCCTGTCGGAGATTTAAGCGGAAAATTCGGTTTGCTCGACGTCAGTCCTTTGATGAATTTACATTTAGGTATCCACGTCGATTTCAACATGCCACTCTTTGGAACGAACAGCATCATTGGGCGGTCCATCGTCATAACAAAATCTGATGGTGAACCCTGGATCTGCGCAAATATAGGATATCCTGAACCAACAAGGATGGCCGTGGCCACTTTTGTTTTCCCTATTGCCGGTGAAGTGGTCTTCAGACAAGCTCTTAATAATCCTTACAGTGACACAACAGTTTTTGGCGAATTCTACTACATAGATGGAAGTCTAAATGACACAATGGAGCACAGGTAAGTTATTCGATTCGCCTCTCTAATTTTTCTAAGCTTTGTACTTTTTGTCTAATGATGTATGGTTTAACTAAGCAAATCTAGAAATATATTCGAATTTTTTCTTACATAAAAAAAAATGTCGAAGCTTTACATAAGGGTAGTTGTTTGTCGCCCAAATTTTGCGCATTGAACCAACATATCCTAGAAGAGCGAATGGGTTACCAGAAACGAGGAATCTGATCCTTAGTATTCTGAATGTCCATCTTTGATATTTCCTACCCACCGCGCTATTTACGTTTACGCCTTCGGACTACTAAAGTGATCCGTGCGAAGGCCTTCTCTCTACTAGGAGATGTTGAACACAAGTTCGATTTGTTCACTAATTTTCTATAGAGTTACTTGCCATTGCAATGCACTTGCTATATTTCTCATGCAGTTTCTGAATTTGAGAGAAGTCTTTTTTATTGCATGTTTATCCATTCTTGAATTTATTTAAAATACAACTGCAAGGAAATTAAATTTCATTTGCTATTTTGTTTAATTTTAATTCGAAAAATTTAAATTGTAAAGTGATACTCGATAATGGCTAGAAGTCGGCACAGCCTCAGATCAAAGCTTACTAGCTTCATTGGCCTTCAGCTTTGACCACACTGCCGTCTTTTTGCCATGGTTCACGAAATCGTGGAGCTGTAACCCCAATCACTCCTTACTTAAGGAGTGTTGCAGGATTGCTTAATTAAGAATTATTATTATGCAATTAAGACTTTACTTCATTAGAGAAACGTACAGGAATAAACTTTTATATAGTATTTAAAAAAATAGCAAGTTTGATATTTGAGTTCGATTATTTTAACGAAGGAATTTTATAGCAAGAAAAATTAAGCGTTGCAAATTGTTTCACAGTTCGTTGTTCTGATTGCAGGTGGGATGTACACGACTTCGAGCCTGGGCGAGACTTCTATAACTGGACAAAAAGATGTGAAAGTACCGGCGATCAGTTCAATCCATTCTCTGTAGGGGCTGGAAGACAGTACGAGCGGTACTGTAATCTAGATAATCCTCTACGTTGCGCAGCAGGTGATCTAACTGGAAAAGGATCGCGCATTAACATTTCCGCCAAGAAAGCGAATCAGAGAGAAACAAGGAACAAAGTCTTTTACACGGATGTCCAGCTGCCCCTCTCTGGCCCTGACAAAATTGTGGGGAAAAGTCTCGTAATCCACGATGATACTGCTCCACCTCACAGAGGAGATAGGCTCGCATGTACGGGGATACGCATTAGACATCCAGTGAAGGCTTCAGTCCGGTGGTGGATAAGTGGACCTGCGATTGAGTCCAATGTGTCCGGTTTGGTACAGTTTTCGCAAGAATCTGGATTTGATGTGACAGAAGGCAAAGTTGAGTTGGGTGGACTGGCTAGCTTGGCTGGAAACTATGACATACACAAGGTAAGCTTTGTTTAAAATCATGCTGAAAAAACAATTTTACAAATGTTTACCTTTATTATTGATTTATCGATAAATTGTTACTCTAAATTTAAAGAAGGAAAGGTAATAAAGTCTGTGTCGATCTTTAAATGGCCTGATTCTATTAATCAGTGTAATTATAGTTTCATTTTTTAAAGATGAAAGTAAAATCTCATTGATGTATACCTCTTACGTTACATGAGAGCATAAGCGAACCCTGATTAATGTCTAAACTTTTTTTCTTAAGTTTAAAAAAAAAGTTGAAACTGTAAGTTTAATATTAAATAGCAACCGTTTTTAAGGCTAATATCGATATGTGAAAATTAATAGTAATAAAATATCTTCCTTTACCAAATGCCACTGTTTTAATACTGGATTTTCCGTAATCACTGCCGTAACTCAGGGGTTGGTTGTGCGCCCAACTCGAAAATCCTGAAAATTTCTTGAGTAAAATCATTAATGACGCATTTCAAAAAAATAATGTCTTTATAATTTAAATCATTGATATTTTCAAAACATGAAATTCTAAATAAATTATAAGCAGCATAATTAAAATGAATAATTATGTATAAGTTTACTTTTATGTCTAATCGCATTTATTATTCTACCAGAAAAAATACTTACAAATGAAGGAGATGCCAAGTATAAATTCTAGTTCTAATATTTCTAATTTAATTCTAATTTCTAATTCACGAATTTCAATATTTAAATGCGATCGATGATTTCTAGAAACATCTGGACATTAGATTTCCGGATCACAATTAGCGAAAAATCCCGAAATCCGGATTTTTTCCGGAGCATAATCATCTCTGTTAACTATGTACATATTTTTAGAAAACCTTGACAAAAATGAAATCAAAAAGTATACACTAGGGGTCTATTATTAAGTGGAAAAAAAGTAAAATAAAAGCACGTCTGATATTTTACGAATCACTTTCGACGAAGACAAGACTGAAAACATCGAAACCGGTTCGATTGTTGCAGAAACACCTCCAAGTTTCGTCAGGTAACCAAACTGATTTTGAATTTATTTGATTTCGGCTTATTCGCTAAAATTTCGATGGATTTCCCTAGCGTTGTGGTTTTCTTCAATTGTGGCCCCGAATAATATCTGTTTCAAAAGGGTGGTACTTCCAACATTCGGCAACGGCATGAAACTTTTGAGATCTTCCTCTTGCTACCTATATATACATTTTTAAAAGCATTTGCTATGATTTTTCTTTTTGCTGTAGGTCTGGGTACCCATAGACAGAGAATTTCCTTGTACTAGTGACTCTGTGCTAGGAAATTACAACCCATTTGGAGTGAATACCTCTTTGAGTTTTGCACCTGGCATAGGTTCCAACGATGAATACGAAGTTGGCGATCTGAGTGGCAAGCATGGTAGCCTTGACAACCAAGATTCATACAGACTGCCTGAGTTTAAGGACAACAATCTGCCTCTCCATGGTCCATATAGTGTCATTGGCAGATCAGTTGTAGTCCACAAGCGAGCTAGAAACTTTCAGTGGACGTGTGGTACTATTCAACCAGATTATAAATCGGATGGGATACGAGAAGTCATTGGCTTGGCATCTTTTGACAGAACAGGGATTTTCGTTGAAGGCTATATTAGGCTGGTAAGTATCATCTAGGTTGAAATCAAAGCTTTCAGATAGTGTTTGTTTCACTTAAAAAATTTATTTACACACTGAATAGCTTTTAATCTATAAATAGGATTTTCATATACTACTGCTTGAACTATACTAATGGATAATTAGTCAAATTTTGCTTTTGTGACGTGGCTATTTCAACTGTTGACCGAGCTTAAAGTCAAAGCGTCAATATTTTCCTCATAAAAGCCTCATCTTTGTTCTTAATACAAACAAAAACCGGGTGTGAAGAGGTTTTCCCTTCCTCATAAATACACAGAGCAAAGCTCGTTACGTAATAGAACCGGTTGAACCGTTTTCCTTGTTTCCGAAATCGTTTCACCTGTGAGACAAACATTCAAAACAAAAATAGTTATGTCGTTCCGCTTCATTCGCGTTATGAATTGGATACCTGTAAGTGACGTCATCGTAGGTAAATCATGGCATGTGTCGATTCGGAAACCAATCTGGTTCGACACACGCACATGACGTCACTTACTGGTATCCAATTTAAATCTAATTAAAGCCACATGGTTATGCATGTACCCTGTTTTTATAGATTCGAGATGAGTAATTCATTTTACTAGCAAACTGTCACATTTTGAAAATTTAGGCCAAATTATATTTAACGCGTTTATTCTTGAAGTTTAGTTTGCGTTATTGAGCTTATTCCAAATTCACTATCGGAACAATGTAATGTCATGAATTTGGCAACACCAGACTAGATAAACGAAAGTGAAGTGATTTCCACTCCCTTCCCTCATGGATTACGCATATGCTCAGTACATGCAATTACAGGATTCTAACTAAATAAAGTTTTAATTTGTATAATAATTATGTCTTCATTATTACGAAGTTAACACCTGCCTCCAATTATCATAAAAATGGTTTCAATGTAGTAACAAACATGAAAATGGCAGCCAAGTGCATAAAGACATCTGAATTTGATTATAAGTTATTAAGATGGAATGTTTCATTTGTTTTTTACTATGTAAAATGGTGTGCGTAGGAAATAACTTATATTTATAAAGAATCAGCAATTTTAAAACTTTTTTATAAGTTTAAACTTCGTCATTTCAGCGGCAATTGGAATACGCTGATGGCGGGCGAGGAGATACCTGGATTGAGATAGATTTGAGACATCCGGGTGCTCACAACAAGAATGTGGTAGGCATCTGAAATTTTATGCAGTGTTTATGTATTCAAAATTGTATGAATATGCATATTCAATGTAAAGTTTTCTCTCTAGTCAAAGAATCATGAATGGGCTGTCTACGTAAATCAAGTAGCTCACGATGCTGTAGAAAGAGTGGAGAATGTTCGTTGCATATCATCTGGATATCGTTGGAATCCATACATAGTGAAATCGGATGATGTAAGCTTCATAGGATAAATAGTTGTTTTCAAAACTTCATTGTTTTGCAAATCTAATGAAGGATTTTTTTTCTTTCCTCTAGGACTATTACAAGTCGGAGTGTGGCATCGATAATCCTTTCAGATGTGAGATGGGTGACCTTTCTGGCCGGCATGGAACTTTAGAGATTGGTACTGGAAGGAGAGTTTTCACAGACGTAAATCTTCCTTTGGTTGGAAATTTCTCAGGTACGTAGCAAATATTCCTTTGAATCATCATATACATTTTCACATAAAATGAAAAGTCTTATGTGTCGGTTGGGGCCGCTTAATTTTTACAAAATCTCTTTCTAGAGCCAAACTATATTTCATTTGATAACCGTCGTTGAATAGCCAATTCAGTTTTTGGGTTTACGACTGCTAAAGTTTAACTCCATAGCTTTGTAATTTTGAACCCAACCCAGAAGAGATGGGAACTGCTAGACCAAATATTGAGTGAAATTTCCCTTCGTGGAAGACTTTTTGATGGAACTAACCTGTATTTGGGTATGTGGACAGGAAAACCACGAAAACCTCCTACAGTTAGCCAGAGGGCAAGGAGACACTAACCCATGATCCGTTTACCAATGTGGTCGGTTCGAGCCGGGTGCGGAATTCGTACCGACCAGCCATCGCTGGGATTCGAACCCGGTTCAACTCATTGGAAGGCGAATGCTCTATCCCCTGAGCTACCATGGCCTAACTAAATTTTATTTTATGACCATCGGTGAACAGAGGACCCAATTTTGAGTTTACGACTACCAATGTTCAACTCTGTAGCCATGTAATTTTGAACCCAATCATGAAAACAAGGAAACTCCTGGATCAAATATTGTGAGAAATTTGCCTTTGGGGAGAACTTTTTGATGAAATAACCCGCAGTTGCGTTATATGGAGAGGAAAACCACAAACACCTCCCACGGTCAGCACGATGGTAAGGAGACTCTAATCCATGATCCGTCTACTACTGAGGATATTTTAAATCAGCACTGTGGTCGGTGCGGAATTCGTATCGACCAGCCATCGCTTAGATTCGAACCCGGCCCACTTTATTAGAAAGCGAACGCTCTATCCTCTGCCAAACTATATTTCTTAAAATGGAAGAAGAGAGTTCAAATCAATGTCACGTCATATGGGTTGATTTTTACTCAAAAGTAATTTTCAAACTGTAAATTAAAATAGCTTGTGCTGTATATTACATATAATAACAATTTTCACAACTAGATGAATTTTTGTAAAATTAATATTTGAAAATGATCCACATATTTACTATAAAATAGTGCTGTTTCCTTTTATCTGAACTTCCTCCTTAATTCTGAAAAAGTTCGCAATTCTGTGAACTTTATTGCTCCCTTAACATATCGTTTTCTTTACGTAATTTAAATTCTTTTATTACAGTTATGGGTCGTTCCATTATAATTTTCGCAAAGGATGGCTCTCAGAACAAGTTAGCTTGTGCAAATATTCTGCCAGATATTCATCTTATTCGTCACATAACTGTCAAAAAAATTCCAGGATTCACAGTGTAAGTAAATAATTTATTGAACTTTCTATAATACTGGGGTGATTGTGAGCCCAAGTCAAAATTCCGAAAAATTTCTTGAGTTAAAAAAAAAAAAAAAATTAAATCGAAAAAAATTTAAACAAGGTTTTTTTCTTTTTCTCAATATTTCTTAGTTTATTTAGAATATATTTAAAATTTTACACATACCTATACAATTTACACATACGATGACCTGGAGAAGTAATTGAAATTTACAAATATGTCTTTCTTTCTTGAGTTTATGATTATAACAACTATTTACTGATAAAAAATTNAAAATTTTACACATACCTATACAATTTACACATACCAATGATGACATGGAGAAGTAATTGAAATTTACAAATATGTCTTTCTTTCTTGAGTTTATGATTATAATAACTATTTACTGATAAAAAATTAATATTAATCTTGAATATAAGCTTATAAAGTATTTCTCTCTCCCTTACAAACAAATAAAATAAACTGTGTTTTTAAGTTCCACTTTTGAAAATTTGATTTCCGGAAACTTTTGTGATCAATGATTTTTTGAAACGTCTGAACCTTCGATCTCCGGATCACGGTTAGCGGAAAATCCGGATTTTTTCCGGAGCAGAATCAACCCTGATAATATAAGTTTCAATTACATCGTAGTTATATGTCCGATTACGGTGTATTTTCTTTATATTAATATAAATTTAGAATTTTACCTACATAATAAGTCTCTTTAAAATTATGCATGGTTCCCGCTCAATTTTCGAAAGAAAAAAAAAATCCCCGACTTTTCCGAAAACTTCAGCCAAAATCTAGATCATATTTTATCTATGTACCTTGCAATCTTTCATCTCTTTTTTTTTTTTTCATTTGCAATGTCTAACATTAGATTTTGTGAGCAAAAAAAAAAAATTATGAATGAGGATAGAAACATGCAAGTTTGACTAGAATGTGACATTTTTAAAATAAATTATTGTATTAGATGTCAGAATTATTTAACTCAAATCTCAATAATTGATCACTGTTACTGAAAATTTTAAGACTGGTCATTTTCCAGATATGATAAAGGAATTTTTCAGGTTTTTGTAAAAAATTGTAACTTTCCTTGATTTTTAGACTCAAAATAATATTCCAGGTTTTCCCTGACCAGTAGGAGCCCAAGTCATGGTAGAAATTGCGTAATTGATCATTTGTACATTAGGCATTGTACAATAACCACTTTTAAAAATGAGAATGCTGGTTGTTTTATTTTTACAATTCTGGATGAAAATAGTGATCGAAAGGGTGGGTTATAATCCTGAGGTAAACAAAGGTGCGAGGACCTGGGATGTCTTAGTGATTTTTGAGTACTAAACTCAGTGGCGCGACAGCCCATAGGGGGCAAAAGCCTACTGTGCCCATATCAGTTTTCTTGACCTTGGGGTGCAGGAGCAGATGTTCCGGTTGGGTGGTCAACCAAACGTGGAACCTCCAGGTTTTAGTTCCCAAGCATACTTGGTACTCATTTTATCGACCTACTGAAGGGATGAAAGGAGATAACTTTGCCCGACCCGAGGATCGAACCTAGGATCTGTAGCACGTGAGCGCAACCACTCAGCGACCCGGGCGTCATGATATAATACTGCATTACAAATATAACAAGAATATAGAATTTTTTTTAACATACTATTAACTGTTTTTATTAATTTTCAATAATTACTAAATTTACTTAGTAGAAAAAATATTTATAATTTTTTTTTTGTGCCATTCTGCCTCAGAATGAACAGTATTTGACTGAATATTCGGTCAAATCACAATTCATTCATATGAAGCATTAGTATATGTGGCAAATGATTTAATTAGTTGAGATGTTACTGCTTTAGGATAAATTTATAAAGTCTCAACTACCTATGATATAACAAGCTGATTAATAAAACACTCTCTTTTTTTTGTAGGCAAAGGTTTATGAATCACATGAGAGATTTATTAGATGCCAGAGATTGGCTGGTAGTGCAAGACACCCAATCACAAAGAGAGATTTTAGATGGACAATGCATTCAATTGACCATTCATTTCTATGGTAAGAAAACATTAAATTGATCTTCAATATCTAGAAATGCCTTCTAATACGGTTTTTAAACAAAGATTTCAATGGAAAGGTTAAAAGTATTTTAAGTTTAATTGCAGCAAAAGAAACAGCTTTGGGCACAAAATCACTGTAGAAAGCGAGTTGGTATGATTCTACTTTTTAGTTTGCAAGCAAAATACCTTAAGATTTGGAATTTCTTTCCAGATTCGCTCTCGTTCGTGAATATTTTAGTATGTAACAACATTTAGTTTTCATAACATGTTCTCCCAAACAAAAAAAAAGAAAAATTCATGGAATAAGATTTAAAAAGCTTGGGGATCATTTCATCTTTTTATAGAATATCAGCCAAGACATTGGACAATGTTTGCAGTATGCTAAAGAGCTCTATCTTGTTGTTAATAATAATTTCGAGTTTGTACATAGTTTTGAATTTATAATCGAATTTTAATTTTTTTATATTCTATTGTGCTTTTACATTATTCCATATTACTCTATTTTATATTACATTTTTCAACACACCTTCATAATTTCAAGGTTTTAAGTTCTATAGTTTCCGCACAGCGAAACAAAGTGTAAAGTTGAATACCCAAAAAAGCGGCACTTACGATTTTTTAATACAGAAAAATTCTTCTTTTAAGATTTACTAAGTATCTTTTTTCATTGAGTTCTACAATTAAGTTAACAAATCAAACAAAAACTTTACTTTCTGTGAATGAACTTACTACCTCACACCCGGAGAATTTAAATTTCTGACCCTTTAAAAATTATCCATTAAATGCTTCAATCAGAAGAGAGGTCGGAAGAAGGTTGTGCGCAGTTTTGTTACATTCATATCTGTTAGTCTTTCTAAAGGATATTTTCTAATGGCAGCCAATTTTATCCTTGAATATATTAATCTAATTTTGATTTGAAACTATTTTAACCACTACAACATAAAGAGTTTAAAAAGCATACATAAGAACTCCGAAAGAACATTAATGGTTTTACACTGCTTTTCAGCTTCTACCATAAAAATATATAGCAGAAATCGTAAAAGTTCACAGCTATGGTTGCATTCTTTTCAGAAACTCATATGTAATAGTGGTTAAACCATATGTTAAGCACTTTGTTTTTGTTGACATATGCCTGTTTAGGCAGAGGGGGTGCGATTGTTCTTGTTTTCCAGTGGAGCCATCTATGGCCAAGAATTCGACTTCATCCACACCATACGTCGCACCTGTTTATAGGGCTGATTCATTCATATATCCGCAGATCAAAATTTTTACCTGAATCAGTGAACGATCGATCTCCAATTCAGTACCCCCAGAGGTGTTGATTTGTCATGGGAACATGGAGGACTTTTGCGACTCGACAGATTAAACGTGCATCAGTCACTTTACCACACGGGGAGACTTCGGCCGGCGGGGTTCGAACCCACAAACTCTCGGACAGGGGAACAGCGCCCTTCCAACCAGGCTATCCCGGCCTAGATTGTTTTTAATTAGTTGAAATGTGTGCACATTGAAACTTTTAAATCTTGATAAAAGTGCCAAGAACAACACATTTTAGTAAAACATTTTTAAGCATCACTGGATGAGGTAAAGACTGAGACTTTCATTATGAAAAGGAACACCCACAATTTGTTTTTAGAAAAAAATTATATAGGGTGTTCTGTTATCAATGCCCTAAATATATACTTTTAAAAATCTTCGTAAATGTAAAAACTAAAGTAAAAAGTATGCATTTTAAGGATCACAAATAAATATTTGAAATGAGGGAAAGACAAAAACTCTAACGAAGTGTAACCAATCACTAGTGATGGAGTGAGGACAGAAAACATCAAAACAGGTTTGATTGCCAGGAGAAACAGTCAGGCGTCAAAACACAATTGTTAGAAATAATTATTAGATTCATAAGTGCTGCCCATTGCACGATTAAGTATAAGATGCCACAATTCAGGAAGTTTCGATTCTAAAACACATTTATTCACCATAAGCTTTTAGGTGAAAAAAAAAAGAGATAATTGGGGATAAATGTATTTTTAGAAAAAGGTAGAAGTGGATAAATGAATAAAGAATAGCTAAATAAAGAAAAATCTAAGTGATGCAAATTTATAAGCAAGCTCTAAAGCAGAGCTAACACTGTATTAAACGTTAAAATTGTTATTGTTGTTAAAATATATAAGTTTCCTTAGAAAAAATTACCGGATCTTTATTACTGTTAATATAGTTTTACTTATAAACTATTATTTGTTAAAAAATACTGATTTTTTTTCTTTTGTCTTGTTTGCAGGTCCTGATGCTCATCGCCATCAAATAGAATTTAGCAATCTCATCAATCTAGGTAGCGTACGAAGAAACACTAGACTTGGATTAAAAGTCATTGAAACATACTACAAACCCTGTCGCAATCGTGAGTATTTGAAGTTTGAATCTTCTCAAAATAACTCTTACATAAAATTCCCCTATCTACATATATCCCACTATCTACCTAAGCTACATCTTGCCTGTCAACATACAAATTTTCATGATTATTAACAAAATTTAACAACATGTAATTTTAATTATAGTAAATTTTTTTAAAAGCTTTTAACAAGAAATAAATGATAAATTGCTAACAGGTAAATAGATCAGCATTATCAGTGGATTGGTTATTTTAAAAATAACCAGTATCAATTAGTTAATATTGATATATTAACTAATCCATCATACCAATAAAGCTATATAATTAAAATGTGCTCAATCATTTTTAAAGTGATTATGAAAGAGACAAATAAAAAACTGTGAAACTATAAGACTCCACACTACAAGATTTATCATTGCATTTGTTGAAAATAATGAAGAAGTATACGACCTTTGAATTCATCACATAGAAATCAGATAATGTAATCTTGCTAATAGGGTTTCTTTGATATAAAAAGTCTGAATTCCTTAAAAGTTTGAAACATTGAAGTAATTCTTTTTTATATGTACAATTAGAAGATCCCTCAACTATTTAATAGTTATGATTTTTACTCGCATTATTAACCAAAATAAGATAATGTTGGATCGCCAAATAGATTATTTAAATTTTGTATTTGTGGAAAACGGAAGATTCTGAACGTACGCAAAAATCAGAAATATCGGGATAAAATATTTTTTATCACGAAAATCTGGATAACTAAGAACCCTGCATTACATTGAAGTTAAAAAAATTAAAAATTTATCTATTATGGTTCATCCTCTTTGTCTTGACTGTGGTTTGAAGAACTAATCTTAAAAATGGATTACTTATAATTTCAATCAGAATATACTTCCATATAAAGCCAACCAGTTTTCACACAATGAATGTAATACGATAACAGTACTAAAAGAAATATTTATGACATTGCCTGGTTAGCAAATCTAAAAATTTCATAAAGATGCAAATTTTAATTTTTAACCATTTTTGAAGTCGTTTTTATTGTACTTTCTTTTTAATTAGCCAGTAAGAAATGTAAGAAGCCTATTTACCTACATCATTAAAGCGAACATTGAAAACCCTCACTAGTGATAAAATACTATGTTTAGTGCACAAAAAAAGGAACACTAAGAATAAATTTTGATTTAATAATCAGATTTTTACATACTCAGACTTAATGTCAATGGTTGGAGGGTCTAATCTTACATTATGTTAATTAATTAGAGAAGACACTATTCTAAGTTACAAAAATGGACTTTCTTTGAATAGACAGAATTTTTTTTTTACAAATTTGGACCCGCAAAATATGGGGAGGGGGACAACCTGAGAAATCTAGTCACACAAAGCAATTAGTTAAGTCAAGAGAGCTGCTTAAAGTTTGGACCCTTTAATTTTTTCTAATTTCCCCATTCTGCAGGAACTTAGTAAGGTAGTCAAAAAACTTTAGCACACAATAAAGAATTTTGTATGAAATTTGTTCACATTATACAAAGATAATTCCATGCAAAAAAATAATTTTTTATAAATTATTTATCATTTCATTTAATAATAATCGGAAAAAACTCTAATTGTAAGGTATGAAAATTTTTACATAATTTTAAATGTAATTTTTTACAACTTATTTCATAGAAACCAGATGTTCTGATCGTACAAAAAAAATCAAATATCAGGATAAAATATTTTTCATCAGGAAAATCAGGACAACTAAGAACCCTGCATTATATTGAAGAAATAAATTTAAAGTTTATTTATTATCGTTCATCTTTTTTGTCTTGACTGTGGTTTGAAGAATTAATCTTAAAAATGGATTACTTGTAATATTTCAATCACAATATACTTCCGTATAAAACAAACCAGTTTTTACACCAATCAATGTATTATAATAACAGTACCAAAAGTTTGTTATTTATAATTATGCTGATATATTCTTTCTTCCCCATTTCCAGTTAACGATGTCAGTAGTGCGGCCATTTCAAACATACCAATCATGCTGATCATTATCGGAATATTCTCAAGTTTCATTTTTAGATATGTGTGATGTGAACATTTCAAGCCAGCTTTGAGTTATCATTTGATAAATTATATGCCTAGTGTGTAAATGTTGTCTAACTGAGTTATATTTATTGAGCTCAAATTATTAATTTGCAATTTTGTTTTGCAAAAAAAGAACTCAGGCAAAGCAGACCAAAGGAACATTTCATACGCAAAATACTTTGTACATAAATTCATCACAAATGCATTCATTGTTTGTAATTTTCATTTTTTATGAGTTTTTAATCCATTGCATTAATTGCTTGTTGAGTACTTATTGAAGATTTGTATTTAGTGTTTTAAAGCAATTTTTTTAATAAAATATTTTTTTATTCTTTGTTGTTGCCTTCAAAATGTTTTTCATTAAACATCATCCAACTGATTTATAACTTCGTTTAATAAAATTCAATAATTTTGAAAACTTATTGTAAATGTGACGTGTGTTAATGAAATAGAAAACATCTAGTTAATTTAACAATACAAATACATAAAATCACAGATATATAAATTCACATTTATTATGAAAATAAGATAAATTATATTGCATTAATAACTATAATTAACTGACTGCAATATTTTTCTTGATGTGTTGATGGAAAGGAGTTCAATTTTTTTTATTTATTATTATTATATTTTAATTTACAATATTTTCTTTTTCAATTTACATCCTTATATTTGCTTTATTAAGCATAATTCTTGCAGCCTAATACAAAAAAAAGAGGTATCTCCACAGGTGGAGAGTGCCTTGAAACACTAATGAAGTGCCTCTAATCATTTCAAGGCACTCCTGGAGATCTTTTTTTGTATTAGACTACAAGAATTATGTTTAATAAAGCAAATATAAGGATGTAATTGAAAAAAAAAGTATTAAAAAGTTTTAATTCTTTTTTGCTGCTATATAAACAAGAAATAGTACATTTCAAAGAGGGAAGTTTCACTCTCGTCTGATTCTCTTTTTGACCCAAGCCAAGGCCTATCAAATATCGACCCAACATCCCTGCTTGAAATAATTTAATCTTAAAATTATAGTCACTGCCACACAGAGCCAGATTATACCTTTCATAGGCCCTAGGCACAGCCGTTTATGGGCCCTCCCCTCTTTTTAAAATATATGCTAAAATTTTCTTCGTATGGAAACGTATTACGCCATTTTAGATTTATTAATTTCAGAAATGACTAAAAGGCATAAAGCTTACAGTGATTTGTACGATAATTTCGGTTTTCTTGTTCACAAAAATTTNATAACTATAGAAAACAAGTTAACAATTAATAACTAGCAAAAAAATAAATAACTTATCAACTAATACAAAATTAGTCGAAAGAAATAATTATCTCTTAATAAACGTGCTTTGTTGTACATATTATTTTATTTCACATTCAAAATTATCACTAACTATTTAACACAGTGTATTATAGGTAAGTAAACAACATTTAAACTAATTTTTTTTAATTGTGTGCCTGCAAATTTCGAAATCGTTAAAATTGTGCCGTCACAAAAGAAAGGTTGAGAATCACTGTATTAGATCATAAGATTCTGCAAAATAATTTATTACTGTAAAATATTATATTTTTATTTGTATCTTCATAATTTTGTGCAAAATACACTTGTTGTTTTTAAAGCTAAACTATTTTTGACAAAAAATTTTTTTCTCCCAAGTTTTTCGTAGGCCCTAGGCACGTGCCTAGTGTGCCTATAGGTTAATCCGGCCCTGCTGCCACAGCTCCAGAGGAACGGCAAGTGTATTGCTCTCTCATTTATTGATTTTTTGTTATCCCTTTGATATTCGATTGGAAATAAAATTTATACATTACAATTTCATAAATGCTACAAATAGATAATACACAGCCACAGGCTTCAAAAATGTTTGCATTTACTTTTTGTTGTAATCTGAAGAACTGTGTAATCAGTTTTAAGGGTTGGTGAGCAATCAAGAACAGGGGGAAGGGTGCCCTTATCATTAGAAAAATAATAATAATAAACTGTTTGTAATCAAACAGTAGTAGGAAAGGTTTAATCCTGGTACAAGTTTTTACAATGACAGTGTTTATCTAGTTTTTATTTATCTAGTTAAGAATTCACTTGGAAAACCTGCACAGAGGTTTTTCCAGTAGGTAGTTATCTTTCAAATCATAATTGTGATAACTCTGGTAAAAATCTGTTGGGAAGATAGCAGTACCACTTACAGTTTTTAAAGCCTAATTCTATTCTAACTTTTTGTTTTGTTTGTATACATTGTAGTCAATGAAACATTCTACCTCACAAATTAAAAAGGCTTATTATAAAATTTTTTTTTGTAGATTAAAAAAAAAAGAAACTAATGAGAGTTAGATGCTATCTATGGGTACAACAAGATAATACATAATATTAATAAAATCTATGGAAATCCATGTAATATGCAATAACAAAAGGGTTTTTAATGAGAAAATAAAAGTCTAATCAATTACAAGTTTCATTTAACTATATAATTTAGTCAACAAAAACACTACTTAAATGCTTATTTATTATTTTTTTTAACTTTACTTTTAAACCAATTTTTGAATTTTACTCAATGGTCTTCTGCATAGCTGAAAATTAATAAAAAAAAATTTACTCTAAGGAGCATATTCATTTGTTATTTTAAAAACTAATGAATGAGCATTAATAATACACAGCTCTTTGAATTTAAATATAAAATAAAACTAATGATAAAAAGTTGCACGAAATGTAATACCATAATTAATCAAAGAAAGAGTCGATAATTAACTGTAGCTACAGTTAGTATCAGTACTAAAACATAAAAAATATTAAAAAATTTCAATATTCATTTCATTACCCAAAAATCAAATAGCTGTTTTAGTAACATACTATAAAATTAAATGGTCTCGATGTTTACGATGTAAGCCTCAGGAGAATCTACTTTTACAATAAGTAACTAAATCAACATCTTTATTTTTAGGATATTTATATTATTTCAGTTGGGTAATCAAAAATATGTTAATATTTATTATACAATTGCTTAAGTGTATTTTTTTAAAGTACTTTTGTGAAGCAAAATTAAAAAGCCTTAATACCTTAAAGTTGGAACAAAGTTTTTTAAATTATATACAATCTTGGCATAAAGAATTAGCCAGACTTTAGAACGGAAAAATACCTTAAATATTTTAAAAGTTATTAAGCTTTTAAAAATCGGCAATTTGCTGAGATATTTTTTTAAAGATGAAAATAAATGAATGACTTTCAATTTTTATGAAGACAGATAATGGAGTACTTGTGTAACTTTTTAAATGTTATAAAATTAAATCACAAATAGGGAATGCTATTCCGCACCAGAGACTGTGGGATTGTCACACCAATCCCACAAGATTGAGATTTGAAAACAAAAAGAATTCTTCGCTTTTAAAATGCTTATTGATGTCTGCCTCACATCACTAAGCATTCAGCATACATTTGACAGAGAAGAGTGAGCAATTGTTTCGCATTACCTGCAACCTGATGATCAAGGAACTGATGTTTTTAAACCCCCTAAAATGCAATCTAAAGAAGGAGAACATTACAAAATTACATCTTGGACTAGAACCACAAAGAAAACTTTAAAGAAAAATAGCAGATTTTGTCAATGTATTAGAAGATGAAAATGGACATGAAAACAAGCATACTGCAAAAGAGATTGAAGATAATGATCCAAAGACATCATCAAAAGATGAATTAAGGTTAGCTATGCAAAAATACATGCTTCTCTCAGAGTTCCATACAAGAAAAGATTATGGTGAATAAAATTGACTAATCAACAAAGAAATGAGTCTTTTAGAAAAAGGGGGATCACACGCCAGTGAATTTGGAACTTTTACATTATACATGTATAGTTGTGGAGTCAGATAAAGACTTATCGAGTAATTTAATCACTCGCTGAAATTAAACCCCCCTAATGTGAAACTGCGCAGACAGGGCTGGCTTTAGATAGGCTTGACCTAACAGTCATGAGTAACAGTTGCAAACTTATAAAAATAAAATATTATTCGCTAAAAAAGCATTTCATTTTAAGACGGAGCCATTGAAAAACAGCCTTAACTGGCAAAATTTCTCCATTTCAACCTGTAAAGGAAAGCATCCTTATAAAATATCTTAAAAGTATCAGGTTTGAGGTTAACAGTCAAATGATGTTCAATCAAACAAAATAGGTCAAGACGACAAGACATTCATCAGACAACATTTCAAGCAATCAAAACTATATAGAAAACATTATTTTAATTTGTTCAACATTATTTACACAGTTGATGTTAAACGTCTACGTGGCATAATTTACAAATATTAATTCGAAATCTTATGATTTACTAGCTTTTACAACTCCTACCATTGCAGGACGTACACATCGTTCATGTAATCGATAACCGACTTTGGTGACCGCTCCCACGGTGCCTGCTTCCTTAGAGGAATCCTCCATTTCGAAAAGAGCTTCATGGTGATTTGGGTTAAACTTTTCACCGATGGGATCCATTTGGAAAACACCATGTCTTTTCAAAACTGAATGCAACTGGGCTTCGGTCATTTGCAGGCCTTCAAACAAACTTTTCAGATGAGTGTTACCTTCAGAAAGAGCTTCCTTGGGAACTGACTCAGTTGCTTTTCCTAAGACGTCAGCCACTTCAACAAGATCTTTTACGAAACTTTGAATTCCGTATTGTTTAGCATCCCCGATTTCTCGACGCATCCTGGTTCGGATATTCTCATTGTCTGCTAAAGATCGCTTGTATTTATCCTGACAAATAAAAAAGTTTATGAGTTTACATTGAGATTGGTTTATTTAAGAAATAAAAGCTTAAGATTGCAAAAAATAGAAAAAGCACATGAAAAAAAAAGGTGTTTGAAGAAAATTTTCTGATAAGCAATTTCATTAAGTAATAGTATATAGATATAATAAATCAGAAATACATAATATTTTATAAGCATCAATATTATCATGAAATGTTAGTAACACATAATTTTACTTAAAAAAGATTAAATTATAATGTAAATAAAAAAAAATGCTAATATGAAAAACTTGGTAAGAGAAACTGTCCATAGAAGTTTTTAGTTGATAAAACTTATAATGTTATAAAAGTAAATTAGTGAATAATCTATCACACAGCCACATTAAAAAATCCAAATTGTCAGAGTCACCATATGTCTTCACCAGTTTTTATATAATTTGAACAGCGTGTAATAAGAGTTTTTGGCAGAATGTTTCTTTTTCAACATGCTTGAAAATTAAATAAAAATGTTAGAAAAAGATAAAAAACAACAACAACAAACATCATCAATAATAATAATAAACAAACCACGTTAACAAGAAAGGGTCAAAGAGTTATTTTTAAATTATGAAATACAAATTAGAACAATATCAGCTCATTATAGTTTTTAAGTTATAAAATTTCAAAATAGTCATATTCTGAAATATTTATTTCTCAAGAACTATTAGACTAATTTTTTAGAAATAGTATTTTATAATTTAAAATTATG
Source organism: Parasteatoda tepidariorum (assembly GCF_043381705.1). Taxonomy (NCBI): domain Eukaryota; kingdom Metazoa; phylum Arthropoda; class Arachnida; order Araneae; family Theridiidae; genus Parasteatoda; species Parasteatoda tepidariorum. The sequence goes on from NC_092205.1 coordinate 5,946,288, forward strand.
AAGTTTAAGAGGATTCGAAAATTTATATGAAACAAATTTTTTTTTTACCATTATTATCCAAATAAAATAATAATTACTAAAATAATCTTTTACATGGTATCTTTTGATAAAAATTTAATCAAAAAAGTTTTGATTTGCTAAAAAGTTCCTGAAAAACAGGATTTGCTTAAGTTTCTGCAATATGGTAAAATACACAAAAAGTGAAAATAACATTAAGGGCTCTAAACTTCCAACCCCTCTTTTGGCAGTTTAACTATTGCAACCATAATTTCTAGATGGCGGCTATCCCTTATACTTAGATGATCAAAAATCCATATTCAAGTGAAATATTTCTAATACCACTTGCCAATAGCAGATCCTTGCTAGGTGAGACCAAGCTAATTTAAAGCAGAGGGTGCATTTCTTGGCTTTTCAGCGACATCATCTTTGGCCAAGAATACAACTTCAGCAAAAAACAAGTTACAATCCTTTTAAAGGGCGGACTGAACCAGAGAATGATCAATTTTTAATTTAGTCCCCCCCCCCCAGAGGTATGATTTGTTATTGGAACATGGAGGACTTAATAACCCGACAGATTTAATGTGCATTAGTCACCATTTACTACACGGAAGCCTTCGGCCGACGGGGCTCAAACTCATGACCTTTTGGACATACACCTACCAGGTTATTCCAATGTTCATCGAAATAAAAAAGGCATATTTAGTCAGAGAACATACATTTTTGTGCCTGCGTCTGTAACTTAAAATATCGTCAGCACTAAATAATTAGCAAATTTGGAGTCAAATTTTTGAAGATTGACTTTTAGTCTATTTTTATTTAAGTGCATGTAATTACAACATTGCAAAATTCTGACCATACCAGTTAAGAAAAATTAAGATAGCCTTTTAGCACACACATGTTAAGCTATACACAAGTTAAGTAACTGATTTTTAGTTTAAATAAANTTATATGCTTAAAGGAGACATACATAAATAATAAATATTTAGGAAAGAAAAGTAATAATTCAGTAATAATATTTTGGTAAAGAATTAAAGCCGAAATTTCCGCATCAATTCAACCAAAACTATTTCAGTTTTCCCTTTCTGCTATTAAAACAGAAGAATTTTTTTTTTTTTAAACTTATTTACTTTTGTTCTTACATTAATCTGCTGAAAGTTTTCTTCTTCTTTTTTTCACGATGGAGAATCAGACATCCTTACTTATTTTTTTGACATTTTTGACATATTTGATGGTTAAGCAGAATTACTGAAATAGCGGGCAAAAGGGATTTTTTAAGTAATGGAATGAAGATTCATTTTAAAAGAAGTTTAGAAAAATATGTTAAATTTTATAATACTAAAAAAAAGAGATTATAAATAACAAAAAGAGAAATCTGAAGTTTGGTACAAAATTGCACATATTATTACTTATATATAAAAACATCTGACCTAAAAGGAAAAATTAAAACATAATATAGAAATGAGAGAGGAATTTATCCTAGCAACTGAGATACATACATTTAATTAAAATACACAACAAAATTAACAGTATAACATGAAAAAACAGACATAGAGTAGTAAGGAAATTTGTTTTGATCAAAAATGTTCAAAATGTTATGATAAGATTTCTTTAGATTACATTAAGATAATAATACATTTAATCACAACAAAATTAAGAACAAACGGCAAAAAAGAAAAAGAAATAGTTATGATATGGTCTATTTAAGAAATCTAAAAATTTCATTAAAGATGCATATTTTAATTTTTAACCATTTTTGAAGTCTTTTTTAACTAACTATACTTTTTAATTAAAATATCAGTAAGAAATGTCAAAAGCCTATTTACCTATATCCTTAAAGTGAACATTATAAACTCTCACCAGTAATAAAATACAATGTTCAGAGCACAAGAAAAAAAAAAGGAACACTAAGAATAAATTTTGATTTAATAATCAGATTTTCACATACTCAGATTTAATCTTAATGGTTTGAGGGTCTAATCTTACATTATGCTAATTAACTAGAGAAGACAATGTTTTAAATTATAAAATTCAGCACAAAAATGGACTTTCTTTGATTAAACAAAATTTTTATTTTTTTGACTAATTTGGACCCTTACAATATGGGGGAAGGAGAAAAATCTGAGAAATCAACAACAGTAAGCAATATTTAAGTCGACAGAACAGTTGAGTGTTTGTAACCCTTAATCTTAATTTTACTTTTTTCAAATTTCCCCATACTTCGAGAATTTAGTGAGGGAAACGAAAAATGTTGGCACACAATAAAGAATTTTGCATTAAATTTGTTCATAGTATACAAAGATTATTCCATTAAAAAAATATTTTAATAATTATTTATAATTTTATGTAATAAGAGTCAGAAAAAATTCAAAGCGTAATACAAATTGTTTCATAATTTTAAATGTAATTTTCGACAACAAAATACAAAATTTGAACAAAATTGCTCAAATAGTTTAAGCAGGGGTCTGCTCTGTCCAGACATTTTGTGAAAGGTTCGTTTTTGTAAAATTGTGAAAAAAATTACTTGTAATTTGGGAATATAAAATAAATGTTAAGTCAAATTCTTTCAACCAGGGTCCTGCTTTTGCAAAAAACGTTTTCAAGGAGTTTTTAAATTGTAAAGACATACAAAAGATTATGCTCAACACTGTAAAATTATAATTAAAAAAATTAAATTTAAAAAATAAACAGCAATTGCTGATACTAAATTAGAGATGCAACATACAAATATTCGGTATTAAGCCTACACTGCTGCAGCAGAATATTTATTTCAGACGAAAGGAAGAGCATCTACCAAAGACAAAACTTAGTTCATTTATATCTGCCTTTCTCCCTCCCCCCTTGCTGGGAAGGGTTTATTCGATTAACAAAACAATAATGAAGATAAACAAATTTGTGAAGGGTCCGATTAAAAGATAAATTATTTTGTGAAAGATCTGTTTTTAAGTTGAAATATTTTGTGAAGGGTCCGTTTTTATGAAAAGATATTTTGTGAGGGGTCCGTTAACGGACCCAAATTTCTTCTAAACAGACTCCTGTTAAGATATCAAAATTTAAAAAAATCATATATTTTAAATTTTATTTGACATGAGCTATGGATGGTTGACCGTGAAAAGCTAAGTGCAGATGGCACTAGGGCAGGGGTCGGCAACCTTTTGAAATGAAAGAGCCAAAAGTTACAATTTTACAAAATTTCCCGCTTTTAAAGAGCCACTGAAAATTTTTGATTTTATACTATAATATTTTTTTATATATATATGATTTTTAATTAAAAAAAAAACGGTTTTGAATACAGAGTAATATTTATTCTTTATTTTTAAAATACGCTAATAATTTTTTTAAAATTTAGTTTTTATTTAATTTTTAATTTTTTTAACTTATTTCTTTTGGGGGGGGGGATAAGAATATTTGGGTCATTAAAATTCGATGAAAATTGCAAATTTTCTTACTAATTCTTGTCAAATTTTCAACAGAAAACGCGATTTTTTTTTATTAAATGTGCAACGAAACACAATCTTATCAGACAGATTTTATAATAATTCTTTTTAATTTTTCATAGCAATTCCGTAATAATATTCATTTATATTATATCAGAATTTTTTCACAATTTTCCTTTTTTAAGAAATATGNTATGGCAAGGCCAAACTTCAGTTATGAACTATTGAATGAGAGGACCAATTGAACTTGATTACTGATTAATCTTCCTTTGTTTAAATTGAAGAGTCAAACAATATTAATAAAACATTATACTTTTAAAAACAAATATTCTCTAGTATATTTAATTATCAATATGTTATTAGTTCTATGTTTATTTTACCTCTTAAATATTGCTCAGATAAAATTGTGACATAATTTGAGTAAAAGGGTTTTGGACAGTTTAAGACAGTTGGACAAAGGGGTTTTGGACAGGACGGTTTAAACCGTGGATTAATCCATGCTGTCCTAAACCTTGCCAACCCTGGTTTTAGGCTCACAATCAGTTAAAATTTGTAAATTACTCTTATGAATGGTGAAATTATGTGAAAAATTAAAACACAAATTACAATAACAAAACTTCCTAGAATATTAAACTAGTTCACACATCACCTCGTAAGCATACCATAAACGGAGTGATACACCAGAAGTTTTTCAAATTTCTTCTGCTTTAAGGAAGCTTGTTATGGTTTACATTCAGTCAAACATCCATTCTTCTGATTTCGATCAAATTTTGTATACATGACAATTCAAAGTTTGTTTCAATTATTACATTTTTGTTAAATAAATTTTATTTGCTGGTTGTTTACCAACAATGTTTGGCGATCTTTTAGTGTTTTGCTCTTTTACTGCTCCTGTGTTTCTTATTTATTGGTTTTAATTTCTGGTTGTTTTGACCACGACTTAACCATTTGTGATTTACCTTTGTACCTTGGTTTGTTTGTTGCCATTTGTACAAATTTTGTCAATTTCTACAGCAATGTTTGAATGTAATGTTTTATGTTTTAAACAGTGTAAATTGTGGTCACCATTCTCTTTGTGAGACAAGACTCATCCCTTGTTAACTACAACCACTTTACTGTTTCTTTTGAATTTCTGTAATTGCTCAATATAAGGGAGCGTCGTCGGCTTTACGCACTATAAGGCGACACTCCCGGAGCAAGCTTGTATTATTTGTGTTGCCATCATCTGTAATGTTTGTAAAATGTAATGGTTTTCAATAAATGCCACGGGTGGAGCTGACCGATCGGCTGGGTACTGTGCAGGTGTCCGGTTGGCAGCCCTTAAATGAATTTTAAAATTGGGCTCAAATACATTTTGGTTTGATTAAAAAATTCTCGAGAAATGGCAAAATTCACAAAAAGTAAAATTTACATTAAGGGACCCAAACTTTTGATGGCTTTTGACCAAATTATTAGGACTTTATTTTCCATATTGCAGCAACTTCCCATTTTTTGTGGGTAAGGAATCCAAATAGGACAACAAAAAAAAAAGTATGTTTATTAAGAGAAGGAAAAGTATATTTTAGTGTCTGATTTCATTGGTCTAGTCGTTAAGGGTGTTCTTTCTTTTTTTGCACACTATACATATAAATTTAATCATTTTAAACAAAATATCTAAAAAAATTCTACACTTTACAGGGGCAAAAAAAAAAAAATGTGATANAAAAAAAAAAAAAAAAAAAAAAAAAAAAAAATGTGATAACAAATTATATTCTAAATGGCATGTTACATGGATTTTTTATTTAAAAAATTGAAATATTAAGAAACTTGAAATAAAAAAATTTAAGACAAGATTATTATTCAAATCATTGCTGAGAAAAATAGTTAAATTGATTTAACTCATTGTTTTAAAATTTAGAAGTTAGCAAGTATAGTTATGGATGGCTGAATTAAAAATTCAATTACCTCTAAATCTTTAACCTTTTCTGCAAATTTTTCATTTTCTTCAAGAAGTCTCACAACCTCTTTTTCTTGTGGCAACTGCTCTTCCCTTTTCCCTTCCTTAAGTGTTTCAGCTTCTTCAGTAGCTTGATTTGAATATTGACGTAATCCAACAGCTGAGGCATAATTTTGAGTCCTGTAGAAAATAAATAAGAGAATACAACCAAAATTTTAATTTTAAAACTTATTATATCCAATATGTATGCCATATTTGCTAAAAACTTTAATTTAATAAAATTTGCTAAAAACTTTAAAAGCTGAATGGGGTACATTATGGAAATGGAAAACATCAGGGGATTAAAAAAGAATGTTAAATATTAACCATATTTTCAGGGGTCTGTCTAGGTTTTTCTGAGAGGTACCTATTTTGTGAAAATTTAGACATGATTTGTGAAAATTAAAAAAAATTATATTAAAAAAATCAACACAAAAATATGGATTTATCGTTTCTTAAGGGGTAAAAAAATAAAATTTTAGGAAAAAGTTTTTGTATTGATTTCCCTAAAGTTGAATTTGCGAAGGTAGTAAATTTGACTAAGACAGACCCCTGATTTTAATTATATACTTTATCTAGACTAAACAGGCAATTTTATAACAGTCGTTGAACAGCCAACCCAATTTTTGGGATCATGACTACTAATTTTTAACTATGTAGCCTTGTAATTTTGAACTCAATCCAGAAGACAAGGGAACTCCTGCATCAAGTATTGGCTTAAATTTGCCTTCGTGGAGAACTTTTTGATGGAACTAACCCACACTTGCGTTACATGGACAGAAGACCACGAGAACCTCACACTGTTAGCCTTACGGCAAGGGGACTCAAGCGTATGATTCGTCTACCACTGAGGATATTTTACGTCAGTACTGTGGTCGATGCGAGCCGGATGCGAAATTCGTATCAATCAGCCACTGCCAGGATTCGAACCGGGTTCACCTCATTGGGAGGCAAACGCTCTAAATAGGCAATTTGTAAAAAAAACAAACAAACAAGCACACAATGTAATTATTAAAAGTAAGAAAGATTTCTGTATGGGTATTTGCACCAAAACTTCTACCAATAACTTTTGGTAACAGACGCAAATTTAAAAAAAAAAAAAAAAAATCAGAATCTGGTACTCTTGAAGGTAAGCAGGAAAATACTTCTGAGCAAACCACTATCTGAAATGTTAGTAATTAAGAAAATTGATGCGAAGAACCAGTAACAATAAGATATTACTATTCCTTCAACATTTTCATTAATCCAATAATAAAGTGACTATGTATCGCTCATAATTAATGATATCTACTAAATATCTCATTAAAGTCCATAAATTTACTCTTCATTTCAACTAAATTAAATTATTATATGCTTATTTTAATTCCTTTTCCTCACACACTCTATTGTTGTTATTAATAAAAAATTAGGGATTTTCGTATCTTTACTATCCTGTGACAGAGTTTTAATTTTTTCCCCAGCTTTTCGAAAAAATCCTCCCTATCACTGAAATCTTTCTGGAAGATATTTTTAATAATAGTAACAGAAACAATTTGTGTTTACAAAAAAAGTGCCCCCACAATTTGAATAAAACTGTATGTATAATTGTAAATGCAATAATTTCTTTTTCATCAGCATATAAAATAATATACATTCCAATATTATGGGTACTATTCTCACATTTTCAAGGGAGGATGGAACTTTATCACACTTTTTGCATTCACATTAAGAAAAAATATTACATGATTTTTTTTAAATACAGAGCAAATAAAAAAATAGTTGAATTTCCTAGCATCCAACTATTTAAAAAGTACCCTTATATACAAACATTTTAATCATTTACAATGAATTTATAATTTACGATACACAGGAAGATATTCTTGTTGTGACTTGCGGCAGAATAATTATAAAGTTTTCGCAACTTCCACGAAGCGGCCTACGAGAAAGAGAAGTTAAAAAAAAAACCCACCACAGAAGGAGACCAACTTGATGAATTCAACTCGCACCCACTCCCAGGCAAACCTGTACGTAATTCTGCAAGAAAATTTGCAAGTTTGAAATCCTTTGGGCACCTATGTCATACTACTTGGTGCGGAAAATCAGTATACGGAAATATCTCCTACTAGATCCCATTATTACAAATAATGGTACTATTAGATTTCCAAAGGCTGCACACAATTACCAAATTATTATGGTCGCCTTTACCTATTGCAGTAATACTTGTGGTAATATTATTTCTTCTTTGCGCCTGGAATTGGAATAATACGAAAATAAATTAAAAACCCTATAACACAAATAAGCACGTCAAAGTAGTAATAAAATCTTTCGATCGTCGAACTAGTAAATGACGATCAAAACTATTTTCTTTTCAACAAATGCACACAATAACTTTAGATTAATGAAACTAATGATTATTGAAGAAGACAGAAAGATTTTTTAACAGTTTTGATCAGTATTTAAGAATTCACTTGAGAATTGCCGGCAAATTCTTTAGGGATTCAGCTACAATCAGAGTTTTACTAGAGATTATGAAAATTTAACTCTGTGCAAGTATTCACCTCTTTAATCGAATAGGTTGAACTGTTTGAGACTCCAATTTATACTTAGGAAAAGATTTAAATGACCGTAAAATAAAACTTAAATAGGTAGAACGTGCAATCACGGATGCCATGATTTTGATGAATTTTTTATCCAAATTTCTTTCTGATGCAATTTTTGTCAACAAATGACTATTGCCAAATTTCATTTAACGAATCGTGAACAAATATTATGAATTCAATTTTTAATTTATTAAAAAAATAATTTTTAAATCTGCTTAGTTTTCTTTATTTTTAATTTTGATATTTGATGTAAAATTTTGAAATAACTGCGAGTATATTAAAAAAAAATATTTATGGAAGGAAATTAACAACACAACTTAATTTGACCTTAATGATGTCACTAACTGATGCCGTAAACAACAACAAGAACAAGAAGTTAAAAAAATAAAAAAAGAACTTCGTAATATAAATTTATTTATTATATTAATTAATGCACAATGGTATCTAACTATTTAGTTGGAATAATTGTCACATTCAAAAGATGAATGTAATTTGAATTAAAGTTAATTCAAAAATTAGGTGAGGTTTACGAAGTTTGTGTTTATGTAATATAAGGGGGAAAGTTCTACACTAATTTTTTCAACCACGTGGAAAAGTTCTTTACTTCCTCTGTTCAATAAATTAATAAAATAAAATGAATAGATTTACTTGTTCGTCAAAGAATTATTGAAATAGATATTGTGAAGTACTTGTAACCAGTTGTAATTATCAGTTTCGTTACACATGAATGCATCAACATGCTTGCAATCAACAAACCAAAGGTCAGGGTCAAAATAACATAGCTGTAGAACCCTAAAAAATTACGACAAATTTATTTCTTTTTTATTAGTACTTATTGTAACTAATAAAAATTTAAAAAAAAAAATAATTGGCGATATTTTGAATGGTGATTAATGGATTGTCATGGTAACCTTGAACAAACTATTTCATTAATATACAATATAAACTGCGAATTCCTTTTTAATTAAGCTTTTTTTATTAAGAATTGAAGCTAATAAATATACTTAAAACACAGTAAACAAATTGTTTATATTTAAGGTTGTTGTTGACAAAATCTTTACAATGGAGTTCAGAATGAAGTTTTTAAATTCTCATTAATTTCAAAAGTTTTTAGTTTAAAATAGTTGATGAATATTTTTTCCAACTTGGTTATTGTAAAGTGGTTTTGTTATGTCAAAGAGATTTTAAAATTTGTATTTTGAACGACAATCATTGACTATTCCTTGCATATAATAGAATGAAATATTTCTGGACTTTCATAATTTCACTTTTTTACAGTTCAATGTAAATAGCATGTTGTAAAATTAACTAGTACAAAGTTCTGTAACTAACTATAGTATTGTAAAATTAACTTACATTTTACCAAATTTGGGTAGATTGTTTGTTGCAGAATAATCACCAAGTCTTGGTAACTTCTGGGCAGCTGTCCACAAGAAACTAAAAAAAAAAAAAAAAAAAATCTCTGAAGGGGACCAACTCCAAGGGTATAACTCGTAGCTACCTCTCTCAAACCTCTTGTTTTTTTTATTTTATTTAAAAAATTTGTAAGTGAAAATCCATTTGGCGTCTTGGCAGTTGTTGGCACAACAAATCACAATGCCAAAATATACCCCAAATGAATTAAAATTTAAGCAAAATAAGTTGCAGCATAGCAATATTTATTAAACTTCATTTAGAACATTTTGACATCAGCTGTTTTACCCACTGTGTAGTTGTGTAATCATATTTTTTTAGACTTCTGAAATTTTTTTTTTTAGAATTTATTAGAACTGTCACTATTTTTATTATGATATTATTAAAATGCTAGCCAATTTTTGCGAGGTGACTAAAAAAAGTAAGATTTTAGTTGGAAAAAAGTATTAATTAATAGATAATATTTTGATGCTAAAACTGAAAGGCAATGTTAATGCGGAGATCTCCCAAAAATAAAAAAGAGCTGGGTGCTTTTTCAAAAACAAGGGCACCTCTGTTTTGAAGGACACTTATCTTCCAAATTATATTTAATGCCCTTAAAAATGGAATTCAGAATACTCAAATAAATATGGTGAATAATATTTTATACATATTAACTTCGTCTAAAAATAATTATGGTAATAATTAGTTATGCTAATCTGAATTTCCTGCCTTCTGCTATTGCAATTTTTTTTTTACTTAATATAAAAAAAGAGCATTTTTTTTGCATTAAAAAAAAAGGCACTTACTTAATGGCAAGGAGGGTGCATTTACTGTGTAAAAGGCCACCCTTCTAAAAGTACTTAAGGAAGAACTCTGGCTATTCTATCTATATCCTATTTAATGTTTGTTCAGAGTTAAAAGTAACAATATTAATTTACCTATTGTTTATTTCATAGTTTGTTTAGGAATTACAAGTTAAAAGAATTCTCTTTAAAATGTTTGATAAATTAGTTTTTTTAATTTAGTATTTAACTTTATTGTGAAAAGAGATTTATGTATATAATATGATCCATTTAACTGAAAAATAGTCGAGTACGTCTATGTGAAACTAGTTTTTTATTTGCACTGAATAAGATAAAGGCAATAATTCTAAAAGCTTGCTCTTAAGAATATTTCCCGGCTTCTAAAATTTTACAACTTTTGATAGCCCCTGTTTATTCGAATAAAATTATGTTTTTTAAAAAATCAATCAATATTTAAGGATTCATTTAAAGTTTACAGAAATCATCTTTTCCCATTTCAGGCCATTTAATGATTAAAAGACAAATTTGTTTGCTTAAGAAAAAGTTGTCTTTGCGAAGAACTCATCGTATCAAATACTGCCTTAAATCTCTTTAATAACATTCTTTGTAAATTTTTTTTTCATTTTGAAAACTAATTACAATCATAAAATAAATTGTTTTAAATTGATTTTCTCATTAAAGTGATAATGGGATTAAACAAATTTATAAATTTTTTTCAGGTATGAAAATGGGAAATGTCGGCAATGAACCTCGTTTGTCAGACCTCCTATTTGTAAGCATATAATTATGTATATGAAAAAGATATTTGTTAATATTATAATTACTGTATATAACATATTACTGTAATTATATTATAATTACTGTTATCTAAATTGAATCCAGTTAAATGAAATTTTCATACTAAGTGTATATTTTGTAAAATTTGTACATTATTTATGTGTAAATTAAAAAGTTTTTGAATTGAACTTTTTTCTTCGACTTATGAAAGAATAAGTTTTTTTTAGAATGCCTGTGGCACAAATTAGCAAATTTTACTAACTTTTAATTTAAATTTCATCTTTCGTTGTATGTATATAAATTTTGCTTTGTATTCAGTAAATGTAGAAAATCCATTTAATTTGTACATTTTATATATTAAATGGCTTAAACAGTAGAATATTATACATATCCTATTTACTCAAAGCTGGCAACTTTTTATGCTTATTTGAAAAAATTCTTCCAATTGTAGCTAAGTTTAAATTTTAATCCATGCTTCTTTGTTTTGTAAATTTGAAATAAAATTATTTTTTTTCCTACTACAGTACAGAACCCGTTATTCGGAATTCAGAAAACCGAAAAACCGGAACGAAATTCAATAAATTTTCCCGCCATTTTCAAAAAAATAATTTTTTTTTTTCCTCATAAGATTTTAGGATTTTTCTTTCTTTTTTGAAAGATGTTTACCTTGCCATCATTTTGGAAATAATCATTAGTGTATTACTTCATAATTTTTTCTTCTTTTTAAGATTATTTCCAAATTTTTTTTTTAGTTGCGTTTAACAATAAAAAAACGGCTTTTTGTAGCGATTCAGAAAACCGGAAAAATCAGTTATCCGGAATAGCGATGGTCCCGATTGTTCCGGATAATCGATTCCCTACTGTACATGCTTATGATTCAAAAGTTTATATGAAATGTCACTTTATTACAGTCTTCTGGTGGCGAAGCTTTTAAAGTGTTGGCAAAATTATCAAGAATTCTGAAAGCTTTAGTTTTTAATTGTCTATCACTCTCTAAAATATTTTGCAAGTAATTTAGTAGTTGGTAGTTGCTTACTGTTACTAAAATCATTTGTTGATCATGAAATTTTATAGTTAGATAAAAATTTTTATATTAGCACGCTATTATTGATGAGAAATTGTAATATTTTGCTACAATATGTGTGGTTTGAGTTAGCATTGTAGATCTACATTAATACTCTTAATAATCTTATATTTGATGGTTTCAAGATATAAATGAACCGTGCATTATTCTCAAAACAAGACGTTTCCTTATAATAGCCAATTTTTCAAAAAGTAACTTAGATTGTTATACGCTACTTAGATAGTAATTTGTAAAATGGTATAGCACGGCCATATGATGAGATGTTGTCTAATTGTTTTAATGGATAGAAAATAAAAAGAGTTTAAAACTTTTGATGATATTGATTATGTTATTAAAGTTATTCAGGCTTTAGTTTTTATTTAATGATTCCACATTCTAGCATTCTGAAATTGTGTGATTATAATGCAAAGTTTATTTATATTAAGGCGTCAATCTTTTTTTAAATTTTTAATTGATATTAATTGTTAAGTTTTATGTTTTTCCAGTTTTTATTTTATTTAAATGAACCTTTTTTTCTAAATTTATGAAATTTACCATATTTTTTCCTCAAATGGAGAAGAAGTAAAATAAATTACAAATACCTATCCCTTTATTTCTTTATTAAATAATTGTTTGTTCAATGAAATTTCTGTTTCTCATTTTAATGGTGTTTGTTTTAGAGCACAGTTCAATTCGTGTTCAGTAAAATTTCTAATACTTTATTTTAGAGCATTGACATGGAGCGTCAACATGATGAAGTTTCTGCCTTGCTGGATAATCTTCCACCAGTAAATTATTTTATTTCTTTATAACATTAAATTTTAAGCTTCGTAACTCATAAATGTCCAAGTTGCGCATTTTCTGTAGTATTTTGTATACATTCAATTGAACTTCAAGAAGTCAGTCGACAGGGAAACAACTGGGAAACAAAATTCATTCAAAAAATGTTTTTGTTGAGTTGTAAAAGTTTGAAACATAGTACTAAAACTTATCTGACTTTTTCTATAGTTAGAAAATGTATTCTTATATGTGTCTATTTTATGTAATTTTCTCGATACAAATTAATTAAGAAAATCAGACCTATTATTAATCTCTTGGGCAATGCAAAAAAAAACTGCTTTCTAGTCAGACTAAAAAATAAATAAAGGTCACACTATAATTAGCTTAATGATTGGTATGCTTGCTATTAATAAAAATTACTAATCAAAGAATAGATAGAAGAATCATAGATTCTTTTTTTTTCTTTTTCAAATTTATGTCTGAAAATTATTATGAACTTGAAATGCCTTTTTAGAAGTGTTTCTATAAAATGGCTGGGGCTAATGTGACCATTTGCTCAAAATGTGTTTGCTATTAGTTGCCTTGAAACTAATAATATATAGCTGCAATTGTAAAAACTTTTTTTTCCTGGATCTTTAGGTCTAGTATTTTAAAATCAAATGCTTTTATATTGATAAAAAATAAATTTATTTAATTTGGAGAATTTACATGTTTCAGTTTTATTTTATTATTATTATTATTTTTTTTAGTTTCACTTTTTCTATACTATTTTACACATTAAAGTTGCACATTTTCTATAATATTTTACATATACTAAATATAATGTCAAGAAGACAACTGAAAAACTACTTGGAATTTTTTTTAATTCCAAAATGATTTTGTTGAGTTGTAAAAGTTTGAAACATAACACTAAAAACTATTTAAATTTTTCTAAAGATAAAATATTTTATTCTTATATGTGTCTATCTTATATTATTTTCTTAATACACATTAAGAAAATTAGACTTAATGCTATTCAACTGGGCAATGCAACAGAACTGCTTTCTTATAGTTTGTTTACGGTAAGAACTCCCCCCGCCACAAAGTTTGAGGCCATCTGCAGCTATGGAAACAAGAATGGTTATAATTATGTTTCCGAATAAAGCTATTCCTTTAAACTCAATGTATTGGACTTTAATAGGAGTTGCGCTTGAAGAATAATAGTATTGTTTTAAAATTTTCTTTTCTATTTCTTTCAAAAATGTATAACTATTTCTGCATCTCTTATTTATAAAAATTGATTTGAAATTTAGTAAACTCTATCAGTTGCAATTTTAGTTGCTAATTTTCTTTTTAATTTTTGTTACAGGATGAATTAGAATCTTCACTCTCAAATATAGATCTTAACCTATTTTTAGGAGATGGTGCTGACCTTCCTGTTGATGTAAGTTTTAATGGCCATAGTGGGGTTGGCATTTCATCTGCAAAAAATCCTTCCTGTATCGTGAAAGAAATTGGATAAAATGGAAGAAACTAACGAAAAATACAAGTGTTTAGAAATATAAGAGTAGCTAAAATTTAAACAAAAATAATTTATCTATAGTACCAGAAAGTTAAATGTTTTTCCCCCTTTTAATTGAAAAAGAAACCTTTTTTAATATTTAATTTTAAAAAAAATTATGTATCATTATTTAAGAGTCAGTTTCAGTATACATACTTAACAGTATTTGATTAAAAAATTACCATGCTGTTTGAAATTGTGAATTCAGTGTGTGAGTCATATATCAGGGGTCTGTTTAGGTTTTTCTGACAGGTACCTATTTTGTGAAAATTTAGACGTAATTTGTGAAAAATTAAAAATTATATTAAGAAATCAACACAAAAATATGGATTTATCGTTTCTTAAGGGATACAAAAATGAAATTTTAAGAAAAAGTATTTTGTGAAACTACCGTTTTTCCAAAATTGAATTTGTGAAGGTACCGCTAAACGGTAGTAAATTCGGCCTGGACAGAAGCCTGTATATTTAGTATGTAATTTGTTAATTTGGTAGTGTCAATAGAATCTTATTATGTTATTTTAACAGTTCTATAGATAATTATAAAAATAGGTTTCTCAAAGTAATGTAAAATATCAGTAATTCTAATTTCTTAAATTCATTAGTTTTTTCCAGTCCAGTTTCTTCCAGTGTACTAGAAGATGTAGATTTTTTCCTTACAAAATACCAACTGTGCTGAGAGATTTTTTACCTGATCATATATTTAATTCAATATTATTTTTTATTATAATAAGTTTTTAAATTAAATTTAATCATATATAAGTTTTCTTTTTTCCCAGTTTCTGGCAGAAGATGTCGCTAATTTATCATCATGCGACTCAGATGAATTCAAGAATTTTTTTAACGAGAAAAGGACTGTTAAAGCAGAACCAGTTTCACCTGAGAAAAATATTTTGAATAGAAAGGTTAATATTACTATTTCATTCAGTTAATAATTTTTTTTTTTTAAATTAGTACAGTAGAGAACCCGTTATCCGGAAATCAGAAAACCGGAACAAAATTCGATAAATTTCCCCCCCAATTTTTAAAAAAAAAATTTTTTTTTTTCCTCATAAGATTTCAGGACTTTTTATACTTTTTTGAAAGATGTTTACCTTACCATCATTTTGGAAATAATCATTAGAGTATTACTTCATCGTTTTTTATTCTTTTTAAGATTATTTCCAAATATTATTTTTTTCTTTTAGTTGGGTTTAACAATAAAGAAAACGTCTTTTTGTAGCGATTCAGAAAACCAGAAAAATTAGTTATTCGGAATAGCGATGGCCCCGATCGTTCCGGATAATCGGTTCCCTACTGTACCAAGTTTTGAGTCAATAAATTTAAAGCATTGGTTTTTATTGTGGTTTTTATACCTTCAATTCAAAATACTTATTAAAAAATGTTATAACAGGATGCATAGTGTTTTTAAAAAGTGCTTAAAGATGCTAATTTTTTATTTACATTTTTTAAAATCCCTTAAAGGTGCTATTTTTATTCGAGGTTTGTAAAAAGTGCTTAATTTTCTATCTTTTAAAAAGAGGTTTTTTTCCCTTTGCCGTGTCGGTTGTCGTTCTATCATGTATATGTAAAGTTTTTAAAAATGTTTTTTCATTGTATTGATTTTATGTTTGTAAATTAAGAACTTCAATCGATAGAAAAAAATAATTTTTGTTACTGCAGATATACTAATTGTGATTTTTTTTGGTAAGTAATTATAAATATTTTATGAGTGCTTAAAAGGTGCTGATTTTTTGTTGAAAAATCTAGCTATGCACCCTGTGTAAGGTGTTAAAGAAAGTGCTGTAGAACTGGCTTATAATGAGCAGATGGGAATCAAAGCTATTTTTAAAAATAAAACTATTCTGTATAAAAATAAACTGAAAATGTTAACAAGCAACTTTTCATATTTTTTTATTAATACTGAAAGTGAATAATAAAGTGCCTTTTTTGTAATTAAATTTTCTTAATCAGGGTTGCTACACTACCTGAAAAATCGCTGAAACTGTGTAAAGCCAGTGAATTTAGAAATTGTCCCAAAATTCAGAGAATTTAGCATTTTTGAGCCAGAATCTGGAAAAGTCAGTGAGTTTGATTTAGGGAGCATTAAGCGTGCAATCTTGGCGTCACCATTTCCTGCGCAAGTGTTTTGTCTTCATCCATTTGGCATGGAGCTAAATTCAACAGAACCGTAGTATGCCATGGTTTTGAGACTTAGAAAACTTCTAACTGGAAACGAATTACTGGTTACTTGAATTCATAACTGATAGCAGGGTTGATGGACTTCAAATTGTCTATTCTTATTTTTGATTAAGAAATTTATTTTATGAACAGCGTTTTATAATCTCTCATAAATTATTAATTGATTTTTAGTGGTAATTACCTTAATCCTCTATCACAAAGGCTTCATAAATGAATTTAATTAAACTCATTATTGCGTACTCACAGGAAGCATGTGGATTGCTGTTCTGCATGGAAATTATAAAGCAATTTTATAATATCTTGAGTTCGATCTAGATTTTAATTTTAAGGTCCATTTTTATGAAAAATGGAAATTATTTTTCTGAAAATTTCTCTAGTAATAAGGAACATTCAGTTTTAGCAATCACTATTTTTTATTCTATATTTTTGTAAGCCCACGTTTTCGATCCTTTTTCGGCAACTTCCCTATGGTTTGCCAAATTAATTTCTATATATTTAATCGTTGTTATGACTCACGAATTTCAAATTTGAGCCATCACTTTTTTTGAAGCGTTTGATTCATGACAACTCCATCATAATTTTACGGGATGGATCAGGAAGTTATTGCGGCTTTCAAGAAATTGTACACTCGCGCGCTGTTTCGTCGGTGTTTTGAAGCAAGCCAATTCTCCTCAACAATGACTTCAAAAAAGTTTTGGAAAGAAAAATTTGACATTCTTGAAGCTATTCGTATCATTCAAAAGGCGTGGTCAGAAGTCACACAGCGACAGTTGATTTCGGCTTGGCGGAAGCTGTGTCCATCCTTCGATCAAGGTGATGGAGGTGATCAGGGAGACACCCCTGAAATTATGGATGAAATTTTGACAACTGCTAGAGATCTGGAATTGGAGGTGAACGAGGATGACATAGAAGAGCTCATAATGAGACATGAAGATTAACTGACGACAGAAGAAATTTTGAAGGAAGAACACCAAGAAACACAGCGAAATGTGACGCCTTCTGAACAAAAGGAAGACATCTGCCGTTAAAGATCTTTTGAAAAAGTGGGAGGATGTCAGAACAATCGTCTTAGAATGGCACGCAAACTAAGCTGATGTCAGTAGGGTTGGGGATTTTTACAACGACAATGCTATTAATTACTTCCGGAAAATCCTGAAAAAAAGAGAAAAGCAATCGACATTGGACATGTTCTTCAACGCCCCATAAGCAAAAAATGAAAAGGACTGATTAATATGCAAGACTATATGTATGTATTATTTTTTTAAAAACTTAATAAGAAATTATAAATTTTTTTAAATTTAATTTTTAGGGTCTCCAGAACGAATTAATCGATTTCACATAGAAGTCTATGGTGAATCGATGATCGGTNTTTTTTGAAGCGTTCGATTCATGACAACTCCATCATAATTTTATGTCGTTCGATGATAGTTTATCTGCATTAAATAAATTTTTTGGCTTTTGTTTTTTTAATTCTGATATTTTAAAATTTATTATGACATTCGAATTTCAATTTCATGTTTTGACACGTTTTATTTGTGATGATTCCATCGTAATTTTACATCGTTTGCTGGTAGTTTTTTTCGGCCCATTTTATACGGTTTTTAATTCCTATATTTTCACGATGATGTAATCATGCCGTGCATATTTCTAATTAATACCTGACACTTTGTTTCATTGGGATTCAATCTTAATGTCATGATGTTTGGTGATAGTTTTTTTGGCAGTTATTTATAATTTTTACGGCCTTTTTCATGTGGTTTCAAATTTCGATATTCTTAATACAATGCTGTTACGCCGCTCAAATTTGAGTTATCACTCTGACGCGTTTGATTCGTGATGATAATTCGTAATTACATCATGATTTCTCGTTAGTGGATGATAATTTTTTCTTTTCTCATTCACCATTTTTTTGGCCTTTCCTACAAGGTTTTTCCAAAATCCAATATTTTTTACTCTCTATTACGACATTCCAATTTTAGTTTTGGCATATGCAATTCTTAGCAATGCTTTTGTAAAATCATGTCTTTTCCGAGAATCTACTATGGAACAGTTTTGTGGGATCATTTTTGTAGAGTGAACTTTCGTAAAGAGGTTGTTTTTATGAATTTGAATTTCCTGATAGGGTCATTTTTACTAATAAGAATTTTGAGAATACACAATTTTTTATAATTTGTATATAGTGAAGGAACCATTTTTTTGGAATTTGAATGTTGTGAAGAGACTGTGAAATGGCTCATTCTAATCGACCCCTGATATTCATTCCAAAAATTTATTATTTTTTTTAATAATAAATAGACAGAAATATTGCCTTTAAATCCTTTATTTTTATTTCACTTTATTTTATTTATTACCTTTGAAGATAATAGAAGATTGTTACATAATTTGAGCTTTTTTTTTCCTGTATGTTTTCACTCTTAATTATATTTATATCTCCAATTTATTTTCTATCGTGTCGGCGAGATTTGAAGATGATAAATCTTACTTTTTGTATCATTGATCAATTTGCTTTCGATTTGGTTTGATTCCTATTTATTTTAGCATTAGTTCCTGTTAATTTTAAAATTTTAATAAAAAAATTTGAATTTCTTATACTTTTGTTTTGTTAAGACACAAATTTCTAATACATTTTTAATGTTTTTTCTCTCTAAAATGTTTGTTTTTATTTTGTATTCATAATAAAGGGTCAAAACTTTCTTTTAAAGCAAATTTGTTTGAATTGTTTAATCAATAAATAGAAATTAAATTAGGAAAAATTATTATTCATCACTCAAATCCCATCCAGTTGTGATATTGTGCCTATTTTATTTTTAGAAATACAGTGGGTGATCGGTTAACGAACAAATCGGTTAACGAACACTTTCACGAAAGATTTTTGTGTTCGGATAACGAACACTTTCAAGAAAGATTTTTTGTGTTCGGACAACGAACACATATTCGGATAATGAACAAAACGAATTCTAACGAACACTTCTCGAAAAAAGAAGTACTATTAAATGTTTGTTATCATTTTGTATACAAAATAAGATCACTGAAAGGAGAAATATTTAAAGCATGCTTAGTATTGATAATTACTAAATGAAACTTGAATTAACAATGAATTTAAATTTAAAGGTCATTCAATAATTATTATTATAAAGCTTCAAACACTTCTCGTTTACCACTCTGAGAATCCCAGAGCATTCAAAAAAAAATTCCATAATTAATAACAAACTGCCAGTAATGTGGAGATCGAATCAGAGGGCATGGGTCACACAGTATCTTTTCAAAGAATGGCTATTTGAAGTTTGTCCGAGCATCAAGGACTACCTTGATACCAATGACTTGCCGTTGAAAGCACTGCTTTTATTGGACAATGCACCAGGACATCCAAAGGATCTTGAAGATAATTTGTTGACAGACTTTCCCTGGCTGACAGTTCAGTTTTTACCTCCGAATACGACTTCGCNAATGAGAATTGCTTCTGCAATCATAGAATCCGCAACTAATCAGGTTAAAATATTAACTGAAAAGCTTGCTGAAACTAATAAAAAATAATAATTCTACGTATATGTATTGATTCTAACTGAGTTGTTCACTCTTAGTATATTCTAGTGTATTATATTCGTATTTGTATAACTTTGTTCTAAATTTTAATTCCAGTTGCACTTATTATTTTCGATTGTATATATTGTTTCGATTATGTTCATGTGTTGCAAAGATGGGGAGTTAAATTTTCATATAATATTAATTAGTGTTACCAACATAATTACTAATAAACTTTTTTTCTTAACTCTAATGCTGTGTATTAATAAACTTAATTGTTTTTATTCAGATTTTCTATTTGAAACCTTTTGCTGGTCCTCAAAAAATTTTAAAAATATAATTACTTTATTAATTATTCTTTTATAAATGCATAACATTATATTCTGATATAAGTCTACGGTTTATTCAAATATATTAAGAAATATATTCCAACCTACTCCTGGACAAGAAAGCTAAAATTTGTCTACAATCAGTGTTCTTTTTTTCTCCAGTTAGATTATCTAATAAAACATTTAGTTTTAAAGCCAAGATAGGGTTTTGTAGAAATGTTTTTTCATAACATTAGTTTTGAATAACACATAAATAAAAGTTGTACATGTTCTATGCAAATTTTGAATCTATATTTTTTAAGCAAAATATTAGGGATTCTTATATTATTTTCAAAACATTCCTATAAAATTCCTATAATTTCTTAAATGAATTCCTATATTTCCTATTATATTTTTGCTCTGAGTCACTTCTAGGCCTGATCCTATTTTCTACTGTTATAAATGCAGTTTTTAAAATTTTCCATTTGAAGTATTGAAATATTTAAATTTTTGATCTTGTATCTCCTAAAGAACTTGCTTACAAACTTTTTAAAGAATTGTAATATTTAAAATAAATATTTATATTTTAAATTTATTATTCTTTTAGTTTTTTTTTCAGTTATTAAATTTGCTTTTAATCAAAAACATATCTTAAAACTGTTTTGAAGCTTTTGTATGCCTTAATTAAAATCAACTCCAATTTCCAATATATAAACTTATTTGTTAATTTTTGTATATCATTGATTCTTAGATTTAATTTTTTTTTATTTTTAATATCAGGCTAAGAAAGGATTTGTAAATAAAAAGAACTGTGTTATGAAAAATGAAATTTTAGAAGAGGAAAGAAAAGAAGAGGTTAGTTATTATCAAAAATTGTTCTTAATTTTTGTTATTAGAGTACTTTCTTTATTGTTAGAATGTTTATTGTTTAATGGCTATGCATAGGTTTCATTTTTCAAATATCAGATTTTGCAGCATATTGTGTGCTATTGTGCATATTGCTATTCTGTGCATTTTTTTTAAATAAAATATTTCTTGGATTTAAAGCTGTGACTATTACTGAATGATATCTTCTATTTAGATCTACAGTGGAATTTCTCCTGGAATAAATGTAAAAGTCGAGGATAGAATAAAATGTGAGATTTTGTCAGATCAACAGAACGATGAGGGCACCATCACACATAAGAAGAAAGGCAGAAAACGAAAAAACTCAGACTATAGCAAGAAAAAGAAAAAGTCAAAGCTTAGTAAGAATTTTAAACTTGTTATTAAATATAAAGACAATCCAAGTGAAGAACCAAAAGCACTTGTCGTATCAGCTTCAATTAACTCAACATCTACTGATAATTCTCCGGCATATAGTGACAGCATGTATTCTCCTTCTCAACCTTTTGACTTTTCTTTTGCAGACATTCCTGATTCGTTTTCAACCTCCATTGCCGAAAAAGTGAAAACTCGCACACGGAACAGGACCAGTTCCTCTGAACCTGTTGTACATAATTTTATAGACAAAAAACCTGTAAATGAAACTGTTGTAAAAAAAATTAAGAAGAGTCCTGCTGAAGAAAGTACACCGTTAAGAAAAAACAGTCCTTGCCTATCTCCAAAGAGTGTCTCTTATCATATAAATAAAACCAAGGAAGCAATTCAGAAGAAGTTGTGGGCCATAAAGAATTTGACTGAAAAAAACAATAGTGCAAAGCAAGTTAACAATGTGCCAAGTTTATCTTTGATACCTTGTAATGATGTACTTGGTATTACTGATAATTTCATCAGTAAAAGTAAAAGGACAGTGATAAATAATAATGTGATAGCATCCAAAATTAAAAATTTTCATGATTATTCAAAAAGTATCCCTGTAAATAACATAGTGGTTAAACCAGAAAAAGAACTGAATCATAGTAATCTTCAACTGGTTTCGAATGAATGTAAACCAGTCACTCTTAGAAGTGATACAAATCATGGTGAGTATCAAGACATTAACGCATTAATAATAAATCAGGGTTTGATCCAGGTCGAAATTCAAGCCATTTTTTCCCCCTTCAAATTTAAGAAAATGGTCCTTTTATATAGTGTAAAATTAACAGTTGTCACCAGTCTCAGGGTAACTAATGTAAAAATATGAATAAATAATCCCAAGATATTGGAACAGTATGATATTACCTGATTAATAACTTCATTCCCTTCAAAAATATGTAAATAGGAAAGAACAGTCGACATGCTTCAAGCGCTCAAAAACAGACTCCCATTTTCAAGACTTGACAGGCGTGAATGAGAAGAAACTAAAGTGATTAGAAATATAAAAGGAAAAGTTACCAATGAAAAATGGAAAAATAAAGCTAGAAAAACCAAAGTAGATGTGAGAGAAAAAAAGATGAAAAACAAAACAAGAAAACCAAAGCGGCTGAGAGGGGTAAATCAGTGTAAAATGCTGGTAAGGAATTAATGTTAACAAGGAAATCAGCATTCATATGAATAAAACAAGATTCCAGTGCATCAAGATGAGCTGATGTGGTCACATCATGGGGGTCACATTAGTTAGCTTATCTTGTCATCAGTCAGCTACCTTCAGTCACATAAGCTCACCTTGTTAAAGACATTAGTTCCTCACCACCTCTCCATAGCGTATGGAAATGCATTTTACGTTCGTTTGCCCCTCTTGGCCACTGTAGTTTTTCTTGTTTTATTTCTCGTCTTTTTTCTTTCTCGGTTGCTGTGGTTTCTCTTGTTTTGTTTCTCACCTTTAATTTTCCATTTTTCTTTGGCAACTTTTCATATTGTATTTCTATTCACTTTGTTTCTTCTCATTCACATCTGGCATGTCTTGCAAATGGGCATCTGTTTTTCAGCACTTGAATGTTAATTGTTATTTCCTATTTATATATTTTTTAAAGCGAATGAAGTTTATAATCAGGTAATGATGTAAAAAATGTTGATTAAACTTTTTTTTTATTATAAAAAAATATTAGTTTTTTTAAATTATGTGCTATAAAACAGGCTTTCAATTTTTCTTCTTATTATATTTTTCTCATTATGATTTCAAGTATTTAAGATTTAGTTTGTAAGGAATAAATTTTATGTTTATTAATAAACATAAATTTTGTCTTGCATTATTGGTTCGAAAACTCAACCCCTAAATTTTATTAGTTCAAAACAATATACTGTACCAAAATTTTATATAAACCTACTTAAAGTTGTCAGGAAAATATTTCTTCGTATTAAAAATTGAGCCAAGTAGAGTTTACCATATTTTGAGAAATGCTTTAAGTATATGCAGAGTATCTGCGCACCTGGAAAGTCATGAAAAATCATGGAAAGTCATGAATTTGTTGTTGGATAAAATTTGTCATGATTTGAACTATTTAAAAAAAAAAAAAAATCATGGAAAGTCATGGATTTAAGTCGACGAAAAATCTAATTTTCAAAATGGATTTTACCCCTCCCCCCAATTGTTTGAACGTCTGAATGTGTAACAAAATCCCCACTCACAATCATGTTTTATTAAAATATAGAATGTTTTTATCATGTTCTTTAAAAATTATGGTGTTCTTTTTAAAAATGAAAGAATTATCTTTTAAACATCTGTGATTTCAGAATTTTTATTATTATTTTTATTTTATCAATTTAAAATTTTAGCTGAAGCAAGCCAGTCATTGACGAAATTTTTTATTCCGAAATGAGAACAGAAAGATCAGGAGTATTTCTTTCCTTTCCGATGAACAAGAAAAGTATCTTTAGAATGTAATTTTGCAGAAAAAAAGAAAAAAAAATTAATTGCTTTTGTATCTTTTTCAGCTATTTTATTGCTTCAACTCTTTCTTTACTCTGTTTTTTAAATTTAAAATCTATAAATATGAAGATGCAGAGTATAACAGTTTTGGTTATACCTATCATTTCAGTGAATGTTATTATAATGCTTTTTTAAATTTATTGTTGTGTTTTTCTCGGAGAAAATAGTAACTTTATTAAGTTATGAAAAATTCTTGGAATTAGTCATGAAAAGTCATGAATTTGAAAATCTAAAATGTAGCAGATACCCTGTATATGATATCAATAGTTTAAAATTTTCAATTTTTGAGAGAGTGGCTACTATTAAAAATGTTATCATGGGCCTGTAACAAAATTTCACAATTTTCCTTTATACCCTTTCCTAAAAGTTGCCTTCCTCTAGGGCTGGGATTTTTTTTTTTAGGACACTCGAAAAACCCATAGGTAACAGAAAAAATAGGAAAAAAAATAATGACTGAAACATTTGTTAACAGATAATTAGAAAGCAATAGCTTAAATTTTAACAAATAAAATGAATAAAATGCAAGAAATGAAAATTTTTTCTCCATCACTTAAATTTACCTACTATTTATTTTAGTTTCATATAGAATTTAAAAATCTATATATTATATTATTTACAAGTCGG
Source organism: Parasteatoda tepidariorum (assembly GCF_043381705.1). Lineage (NCBI taxonomy): Eukaryota > Metazoa > Arthropoda > Arachnida > Araneae > Theridiidae > Parasteatoda > Parasteatoda tepidariorum. The sequence goes on from NC_092205.1 coordinate 5,971,056, forward strand.
TTTGAATATTCATACTTATCTGTATTTGATTATAAAAATTAATATATTTTGAATTCAATGTTAATTTAATTTAACTTGTAATATTTGATTTTGATATTTTTGTATAAGATCAAGATTCCACTATACTCCTTTACATAAAATATTGAAATACACTATTTTAGTTTTAATTTCATAAGAAATTAATAAATTTATTTATTTATTATTTTTTTTGCAATTGTTGCTTTTTTTTGTTTTAACTTACTTAAAAGTGATGTATTAAATAGCTGAAAAATCAATACTTTAAGTCAGACTTTGTTGTAAACTGTATAAATTATATTGCTTCAAAATTTAATATTCCTTTTTTTTTAAAGAGTTATACATTTTTTCAAATTGTTTTCAAAAGAACCTTTTTTTTATGAACTTGTTTTATCTTTTTCTCCCATTGTGTTTAAAACTTGCCATATCTGCCTTCGACTAGTTTCAATAACTGATTCTTCTTTGCAATTATGAAAATTAATAATCCTTTGAAATTTTGAAAGGGAACCTAAGAACGAATTCAGATGTGAGTGAGAACTCAACTTGTCTGGAGATGAAACATGCAGAAAATTCTTATGGAACTCCTTTTAGCCGTAATTACATTTAGTGATTTCTTCCGTATTTTCAGATAAACATTAAAAAAGAAATTTTTATTTATATAATTATTAAATAATTTAAAAAAAAATTCAATTTTTTACATAGATGGGCCCCAAGACCTGGATCAACCCCCCTAAATAATTCTCTAACTTGGCTTTAATGTATTTTTTAAAATAAAATTAGTTTTTTTCTTCTAAGTTTTAATTAATAACCTTTTCGCTACAAATTTTTATTTTTTTAAAAATTTAACTAATTATTTTTCTGTTTTAATTGTATATAATAGTAAGCTCGCATGAATTTTAATAATTAGTTATTATGAATTATCCTATGTAGTAATGTATTTTAATTAGAAATGAATCTACTTTTTGAAGCCACAACAAAGCTCCGAGCCCGAAAAACTTCAGGCGAGTATGTAGATATCATATCAAGTACACAAGAATTCAGTGATGTGCCTGTGTCTATGGCTGAAGTAGAAATTGCTTCATTTGAAGATGTATCATCAGATATTCCCTCTGGCAACAAATCTCCCTATAGTTTAAGGAACTCACATATCTCTGATTCTTCACCAAAGAAACCTGTTGTGCTACTTACTCCTATTAGCAGCAAAAGACTTCTCAACTCAGAGAATATGAGGAATCGTCATTGCAGTACGGAGAGTGAGAATTCATCACATGGTTATCACAGTGCTGATTCTCTGTCACCCGCACAAACAGCAAACTTGTTTCGAACAAGAAGATCTGGCTTGAAATCAAATTTTGAGACCAATCCTCAATCAGAGTAAGTTGAAAATAAATATAATTTATATCATGACGAATTGTAACAAAAATTATTATATAATTAAATTAAATATTAATATAATATTAATAAATGTTAAGAATTATTATATTAATATACAATTAACATATAATTGTTGACCTGTTAAAAAAATATTATTTTTTTAATATAATAAATCATATTTAAAAAGAAAAATTCAGTTAAAGATAATTAAATTTTTTATGTTATTGAGATTTTAGAGTAAGTGTTTGTCTTTTGATTTTAATTTTTTTCAATTGAATTGGTAGTAAAAGTTTTGAGAAAGATCTTGTGAAAGATGTGATTCTCAATCTGTTCTTTTAATTACTTGGTAATTCTAATGCTTAAATTTAGTTTCTAATTAGTTAAATAGAGAAATTACACACATATGTCCTTAATAATCATATAGTAGATGCAATATATTGTATTATTTTTATCTCATTAATAGTGTTGATGTATAGCTTACAATTTAGACAATTATTTATATAATTTTTGATGGTGCTGCATAAATAGCAAAAATATCATGATTTTTCCTTTATCTACTATTTTTCAATCAATATCTTATGTTTAATTATGATAATTGACTAAGTACTGAGCAGGATTAGAAATTAAGAAAATATAGACACTATACTCTGAAAGACCAGTAAATGAAATACTTTACTAATTTGTATAAATTCAGTGACCTGTTAAAAAATACTTAAAAGTTTCTAAAACAAAATAAATTTATTCCAAGAAATTTTTAAAATTTTTAATTAAAAATTACAAATGAAGCTTTTTACAAATCATTGTTCTTTTTTTAGTAAATGGGTTCTGTGTTACCTATTACTCTAAATGGAACATTATATTAAATATTGGAACTAAAATAACAGTTAAAGAAATTCGATGAAAAATTATGAAGAATATGTAATATTTATCTAAGATTTTTATCAAAGATATGAAGGAAACTGATAAATAAGTTATTCTTCGCTTTTGTTGCTGGTACTGTAGACCATTATATATTATTTTATGGTGACTCCAGTTAGACATTAGTGGTTCTAAACCAACAAACCTTTATTAATTTTGAGCCTTGTTTAGATACATTGCGTACCCTTTTTACACCCCTTTTTTTTGGTGAATTTATATACAGGGAAACTTCAGGTAAGACCACCTCTTTGTAACAACCCCCTCTATTTGTACCCACTTTTGAGAAGCTTGGAATTTTTTTCTATACTCTTTGTGTTGTAGAAAACCTTTAGGAAAGACCATCAAAACCTTCCCAAGTGACCCGCAAATCTTTTCCCCAAATGCGGAAAAGGTCAAATAAGGAAACACGAAAAAATATCAAAACTAAAAATATTAACAAAACAAATAAGTAAATTTAAATGTATTCAAAATATTTGTGAGTGACTCTTATTTAGAGAGCTCTTTTTATAACCTTAAGTTGCAGTCAGAGTACACTAAAGACAATGCTATTAATGATTTATTTTTAGCTGAAAGTTAAATAAAGAATAAGTTATTTTAGAAAAAACTCAGCATTTTAAACAAACAAATCTCTTCTATCGGAGTGCGTAGCGTTTTTAAAAAGTGCTTATTTTTGATTTTTTGTGTTTTCAAAGCCCTTAAAGGTGCTTTTTTCATTGGGTGTTTTTAAAAAGTGCTTAATTTTCCCTTACCATGTTGATTTTCGCTACGAATTATGCAAAAAGGCGCAGTTCTCATTGTTCTATTCAACGTTTTCACAATTAATTCAACCTCTATCTATTTCGGCGTATTGTCAGTCCGTAGCGTATGAAAACGCCATTTATTTTACATGATTCAGAATTTCATGATTTTTGACAAATGTCAAAAACAATAACATAAGTTTTTTTTTTACATGGGAGTTAAAACAGGATAAAATAGTCAATTGTCAAAAACTTTCCAACCCTGCCTAATTATATTTTTTTAAAGTGCTTAAAAATATTTTTTGAGTGCTTGAAAAGTACTTAAAAGGTGCTTATTTTTTGTTGAATAATTTGGCTATGCACCCTGTCTATTTTTTAAAGCTAACTAATTTTTATGATATAAAATTAAAGGCAAACTTAAGCAAAAAATACAATTCTTTATTTATATTTAAAACAGTTCTATTGTTCATGACGCCAACACGAGTGGCATTTCCACATCAAAGAAATGACAGTGAGTAAAATCAAAATCTCTTGCAAAAAATCACGTGCTTTCGATAGCATTTTGAAGTCTCGCCTAAGAACGACCAACCTCCATTAACAAACATTTTACTGTGGAATAGATAGTAGTCCTTTCCGAGAAATTTCACTGTATATCATATCATAAATATGTATCTTAAAATGTCTACAATTTATATATATCATAGAATGCTATTTCTGGGTTATTGATTCTATGAAAGTAAAGCTATTTCAAATGAAGAGACATGCTATGATTTAAGATGATATTTATTGAACACTTTACGACGATGGAATTTAGAACTGGGCTCTGAGTATTATCAGGGTGCATAGCGTTTTTAAAAAGTGTTTAAAGGTGCTTATTTTTGATTTTCAATTTTTAAAAGCCCTTAAAGGTGCTTTTTTCATTGGGTGTTTTTAAAAAGTGCTTAATTTTCCCGTTTTCAAAATGAGATTTTTCCTTTACTATGTTGATTTTCGCTTCGAATTATGCTAAAAGACACAGTTCACATTGTTCTATTCAACGTTTTCACAATTAATTTAACCTAAATCTATTTCGGCGTATTGTTAGTCCGTAGCATATGAAAACGCCATTCGCTTTACGCAATTAAAAATTTCATGATTTTTGACTATTGTCAAAAACAATGCCAAAATTTTTTTTTGACATGACGGTAAAAACAAGATAAAAGCGTTAATAAAGTGCTTAAAAATATTTTTTGAGTGATTGAAAAGTGCTTAAAAGGTGGTTGTTTCTGTTGCATAATTTGGCTGCGCTCCCTGATTACAGCCATGAAGATGAAAAAGTGACCCAAATTCAGATTATTCCGCATTTTCTTCAAGATTTTCTTTAACATAATTGAATGGCATCGAAATGGGAAAAGTAAAACGTTGGTTCGTTTTAACAGACAACACCGTATAGACTGCAGAAAACTTTTGGGATATTCTTAATAAGTGCATTTCCAATAATTATTACTCATTAACTTTATAAAATAATATTTTAATTGGAATATTGACTTTTTATGGTTCCTTGTGAAAGAACGACTTCTATATCTTAAACTTAATAACCAAATTCTATTTTAAGCTATGAATTAATGTCGAAAAACTTGGATAAGACAATCTGTATTATATATATACATAATATTCCATTTTTTGAAAACAGCTATAATTATTAAAAAAAATGTGTAATTACAATTAGACATTTTTTAAATAATTATTTAATCATTTTTCTTAATAATTATTGACACATTGTTGAATCATTCTGTTCTGGGAGATATATCTGGATGTTTTTGTAGGAGAAATGTCAGTTTTTGGCATAATATACAGAAAAATGTTATTAAAATCGTGTTTTTTTAAAATAATATCTGTAACTTATTATAAAATTTAATTTTCATTAGTCATCATTAATGTCTGCTGCTTGCTCATAATGTACAGGGATGAGATTTTTCTGCTTTTTAGCGGATTTCCGCTTTTTTCACTTTTATCTCTTGAATTTCAGTTTTTTTTTTCAAAAATTCAGATTTTCTAAAAATTTCACTTTTTTTAATAAGTATTCCGCTTTTTCAGAAAATTCACCGATTTTCAAAGAGAAACAGAAAATTCAAACTACATAGCTACCAATCCTTTCTCATTTTTACTTATTTGAACTATTTTCTCCCCTTTTACACGCAGCAGATAAGATTTNATTAATTTAACCTAAATCTATTTCGGCGTATTGTTAGTCCGTAGCATATGAAAACGCCATTCGCTTTACGCAATTAAAAATTTCATGATTTTTGACTATTGTCAAAAACAATGCCAAAATTTTTTTTTGACATGACGGTAAAAACAAGATAAAAGCGTTAATAAAGTGCTTAAAAATATTTTTTGAGTGATTGAAAAGTGCTTAAAAGGTGGTTGTTTCTGTTGCATAATTTGGCTGCGCTCCCTGATTACAGCCATGAAGATGAAAAAGTGACCCAAATTCAGATTATTCCGCATTTTCTTCAAGATTTTCTTTAACATAATTGAATGGCATCGAAATGGGAAAAGTAAAACGTTGGTTCGTTTTAACAGACAACACCGTATAGACTGCAGAAAACTTTTGGGATATTCTTAATAAGTGCATTTCCAATAATTATTACTCATTAACTTTATAAAATAATATTTTAATTGGAATATTGACTTTTTATGGTTCCTTGTGAAAGAACGACTTCTATATCTTAAACTTAATAACCAAATCCTATTTTAAGCTATGAATTAATGTCGAAAAACTTGGATAAGACAATCTGTATTATATTATATACATAATATTCCGTTTTTTGAGAACAGCTATAATTATTTAAAAAAATGTGTAATTACAATTAGACATTTTTTTAATAATTATTCAATCATTTTTCTTAATAATTATTGACACATTGTTGAATCATTCTGTTCTGGGAGATTTATCTGGATGTTTTTGTAGGAGAAATGTCAGTTTCTGGCATAATATACAGAAAAACGTTATTGAAATCATGTTTTTTTTTTTTTTTTTTTTTAAAAAAATCTGTAACTTATTATAAAATTTAATTTTCATTAGTCATCATTAATGTCTGCTGTATGCTCATAATGTATGACTTTCTTATAAAAAAAGATATTTTTAGTAAATGTAAGATTATTTCAAAAAGTAAATAAATAAATGACTGTGTATCCTCTTCTCAGAGTAATTAATTATTTAAAAAAAAAAAGCATGAAAGTGTTTTTTATTTATTTAGGTAATATGTTGTCATTGTCTTAATTGAGACTCTTTATAATGTACTCTTTCAGTTTAATGTGCAATTCTAAAGTAAACTCCCTCCATGATAAATTTGATTGTGATGTATCTATGGATGGTAATTATGATCATTTTCAATCTCCGCAAGCTAAAACAAGGCGAATATCTAGATTATCAGAATCACCAAAAAAGGAGGTTTATCCCAGTAATACTTTATTTACCTTGCGCCCCAGTACACGAAGCCAGACAAAAAGTCCTGAAAGACCCATCCAACTGACAAAACTCAAAAGAGAATCAAGGTATGATGTTTAAAGAAATTTCCTTACATCCCTCAATAAAATGCTAACTCTTTCAGTGCCATTTCCTTTCTTACAGGCTCCCATAATTCTTTTTTTTGTTTTGTTTAACTATTCATTATTTCAACAAAATTACATTAATAAATAATTTTCTTCTTTAAATATTATTCATTATTTCAAAATAAATATTCAGTATCGCAATCAATTTATTATCGCGAAATAAATAAATCAAAATATTTTTGTTTAAATATTGTTCATTCAAATATTGTACAAGGTTTAAATATTCAACTAAATAAATAAATAATTTTTTCATTAAAAATTATTCATTATTTCAACTAAATAAATAAATAAAATTAAATTCTCACCTTTTGTAAATATTCTTTATTTTTGCATATGTATTTATATTTTTTAATATCTTTAAATTGTTCTTCTAGATTGGTTTCACTTTGATTTCTTCATTTGTTTGATTAGTTTCTCCTTTAGTTGAATTGTGCTTCTTGATTTGTAACTAAAGTGGAAAACTTTTTTTGGGGATCAGTTGAGAAATATTAAACTTTAAGAATTTAAAACAAAATATTTCTTAAAATAATTGTAGTTGAGCAAGGATAAATATAATATCAAAGTGTTGTTAATCATATTAGTCGAAGCGATGTATATTCGTATTTAGATTATAAATTATTTGTGACCAGAAAAATGGTTTTCTTTCATGATGTTCATTGGTTTTATGTACGACAACTTTTGTACCAAATTTCCCGAGCAGCAAATCAATAAAAGGGTTTAATGTTTATCGAATTTGATAATAATAAAAAAAAAATCTTTTTATTTTGTCTGTGAAGTATAATTTTATATTGCAAATGCTCGATTAATTTTACATAAAATCTAGACTTATTATTGTTATTTATTTATTTATTTTTGTAAATTTATGCCCTAGTGAATTATATTTGAAGTTCTGGTTTATGACATTATTATCTGTAATTTCCATTTTTATTAGTTTGTGAAATTGACTTCAATTTTATATTTTTTTCTTGTCATCCTTGAGAAATTTATCTTTGTCCTTTTTTTCAATTTTTTTAAAACGGTCTTCCTCAACTTACTATTATTTTATCTTAAGAACTTGTACCTCTTCAATTAATTGGTTTTGCAGGTATGTTTTGCAGGTATGTTTTGCAGTTGCATGTTTTTTCAGGTGTGACTTTTTTTTCTTGACATCATAGCTCAATTAATTTAACCTCAATTAATTTAACCTCCTCCTAATTAATTTAACCTTTTATTTTGTTTTCGGGTTTTTTGAGCAGCTTTGAAAACTCAAATCTGCATTGATCGATATTTGCAAATATAAAAATGAGATCAAAACCATTTTTTGACTGTACATGTTTATAAAATAATGAAATCTTTGTTTGCACTGGATTGTTCAAATTTGCATTTTTAATTCATAGTTTTCGGAAATTATGAATTTACATCTTTTGAGAAACGCTAATAATATTTACTGCAAGTTAATATTTGCATGAAATATTTTCAATAAATGTTATATTAAATATTAACTTGCATTAATATTAAAAAAATATTTGCTTTACAAACATCTCTTAATAATGTGAAATTTTTAAAAAGAAAATTTATTTTAAGTTTTGATTTTAGTTTTCACCCCATCAAGAAACTGGATTACATGAAAAACTCAGGGACTGTAAAATTAGCTTAAAAAACTCAGATAATGCTTAAGGAAGATAAAATTTTTTAAAAGATAAAGGCCTGGAATTTAAAAGCCTGTATTTTATATTTCTGAACATTTGTTACTTTTTTACTGAATTATTTTATAAGAAAAAAATTTCATTTTTTTAAATTTTTTACTGAAACTCTTTTCTAAGCAAATGTGTCATTTTTGTTAATAAAGCAATTTTTAGATTAGGAAAAAAGCTTAAAGTGAAAGTTTATAAAACTTATTTACTGTAATGTTTGATTAATTAGTTTAAGATACAGATACTTTTTTTTAAAAAAAAATGCTTAATAAAAAAACCTATTCAAGAACTGAAAGATTGACTGAATACATAGAAACAACTCTACAAGTGTCGTTTTTAAAAAATAAAAGTTAAATAGGAAACGTGTAGGTATTTCAGTAAAAAGTAATGTTTTTGATATTTGTAGATGGTAAGTGTTATGAGTGAGAGAATGAGATTTTATAGGTTTAAAAATGAATAAAAAATTATTTATTTTGAATAATACTTCAAACTTATTTGATAATATAATACAGACGTCTTCAAACTATATAATCAACAAATAACTTGTTCATTTTTCTATAAAAAAAAACTGATATATCCTTTATTTGCATCAGTTTAGCCTAATTGTAGAAAATTAGCCGCCAATATAATTTCATTGGTGTTTTTTACCGTCATTAAAAGTTTGTCTGTCCGGAATTCTGCTGATGAATTGAATTTCCGACTGATATATTTTCATGATGTTGCATCTAATATTTTTAGAATTACTCTGCACAATCAGAAAGGAAATCAAGGAAGTTTTTTTTCCCGATAAAGTATGAACCCAGTAATAAAATTACTATAATAGTTATCAATACTTACAATAATAACCACCGTTTGTTTAATTTGAATAATTAAGTGTTAACTGTGGTAGAATCCTTTTCACAAATTATAATATTTAGTTATAATCTTTAATAATAATTATATTTTTAATTTCAACTGCTGCATTAGGTATAGAAATTCAGTTTGTACTTGGTTATAAGCAGACTATTTCAAGTAAGTATATTTTAGTTTTGACTACCTAATATTTCTTTTGTATTTTCATGTTATTGACTAGAGGTTTTTCTCTATTTTTTCTCTCTCCAAATAATTATCACAAACTCTTTCCATTTAGCAATCAATATTTTTTCCCCCTTGAATATTTCTGTTTTAGTCGTTAATTTCCCTTATTAATAATTTTTATAATTTATGAAGGTTAATTTTGTAGTAATTTATATTTTTGCAATAAAGAAATGTGTCCTAATTTTTAAACTATTTTCTTTTTTTTTTATAATCAGGGATGCACAGCTAAAAGTGTCCCCTAACGAAGTAAATATTTGTAATACTAATTTAATTAGAATTAAACCTATAAACACAGATAATTTTTGTGTCTAATTATTATTTTAGCAGTTAATTTTTCCTAAAATTGGATTATGAATGAAAATACAGTGTTTTTAAGTGATGGTGACTTAGTTTTAGAAAAGGGCATTTATATAGATCAAAGGGCAGACAGGGAGCGTTGCCCTTATAAAAGCGCTTAGGAAGAGCACTGAGAAATGTTACGTTAGAAGAAATTATGAATTCAAACATCTCAATGATAACCATTAAGCATTTCCGATACTCTATTGGTAACTTAATTTTCACTTTCTGTGTAATAGTTAAGGTTTATTTTTGAGATGAATGAAAATGCCAATTTTTTCCTTTTTTTTGTTGGTAAATTTTAAATAATTTACTTTGTATTCTTTTAACCATATTCTTTAAGATTAATTGCAACACATATTTTATACATTAGTTTTTACTATATGCTTTGAAGTAAACAAAAATAAAAAAAGAATTCCTATTACTTTAAATACATAATCAAAATAAGCTCTATAATTTCCTGATTAGAACTTTATTTTCACTTCAGCCCCCAACACTGTAATTTCTAATTATCATTCCCCGATCTTGAAATGGCTGTGCATCTCTGCTATAAGTAAATATATCAAAATTTAAAAATGTAAAGGTAAGTAGACTGTAAAATTAGTTATAACAAATTTTTTACTCAATCTAAGCACACTTTGCTTAGCAAAACTTGTCCTAAATATGAATAATCTGTTATAGAAAATGTTGCTACCAACTAGCATAACTTGCAAAACTATTAAAAAAAATTCTCTCTATATAAAATTTTTTAAAGAAACTTTTGCATTAGTTCATCGTTTGATTTAGCTATTTGTCTAATACTCTGATCTAAAATCATGGATTTGACTTTATTTAGTAGCAAAGTAAAGCTAGTTTTGAGGCTCTAAAATATCTTGCAAATCTAAAGAATACTTAAATTTGAAGGTTCTAATTGGAATTTTAGACTAGTATCAATTAATATTTTTTTTAAAAAAAAATTAGTACAAATTTTTTTAATTAATAAAGTTTTAGATCTTTTATTTTGTCTCTTAATTAGTGTCATAGAATAATTTCTTGTTTAATGAATAGAAGTAAGTCAAAAAATTATGTCTTTGGAATTAGACTCATTAGGAAGGTAACTAATTTTTATTATTTATATTCTTATAAAAATTATACCTTGGATCAGAAACTACAAATTCTTTCAATCAGGTTTGACACAAACTGTTTTTTATTTTTTATCTGACTGATTTGTCTCCTAAATCGTTACTTACAAAGGGAAAATACTAATGATTAATTTTTGGGAAAGTTCTATTTTTTAATAACCTTTTAATTTTTGATAATTTATTTATTATAATTGAAATATTTTGAACTAATCTGTCTGTTATTAGTGTGAATTTTTATTGTTTATTTTTATGCAAAAATGCATTCCTTCATCTTAAAGCTTAATTTGTAGTTTAGAATAGTGAAATACTTTATTTTGTAAATGTGAATTTTGGTTTACTTGGCCTTTATGTCTTAAATGCTGGCATCTCTAACTTGGGATTGGGTGTTTTTTAAATACATGAAGCTTTTACTCAATTCTTAGAACTACCACAAAAGTTTTTTTCAATAAAGATAAGTTCTTAAATGATTTCAGAATTGCATAATGGTGTTGATCCGAAACTTCAGGATTATAGATCATAAAGGATTATATTTTGTACAATATGGCTGACAGTGCATCATACTTTTGCAGTAAAATACGACAGATTTGTTTATGTTTTTAGCAATTATGCCAGCTTTTATTTTCTGCCAACATGTTACAGTACATTTTCAAAATGTTTTTCACTTTTGTGAATGGAAAATAATGTTCATTTTACCAAATTTTCAAAAGAAATTTGTAGATGTTACACTAAATGTTCCAAGGGGCATTTGTTTAGATTGGGAGTGTCATTTTTCCCTCTCTTTATTGTTCTTTTTGAAAACAAATACGGAAACTTTGTTTCAACTTCTCTTAGTTTTCATTATTCAAATTGGAAGGTTTATTGGCTCTTTCCTTACTGGTTATTGTTCCAGTAGTCCTGAAACTGTTAACTAATTGTGTCATTTTTGAGTTATTGGGTGTTGCTGCGTAAGGATATTTCTCGCAGAATTCTTTAATATAATGAATATATGACTTTGGAGCAAACATTATATGCAATTTTAAATATTTGTTGTTGCTGGTAAAATTACATGGCAAAACGTTGAACAATAAATGCTCTACAGATGAAGAGACACTAGATCCATACAGATTGATGTATGTATAAAACAATATGAATTACCACTTTCCAGGGAGAAATTTAAATTTAAAGCATTTTGTAAAAACATCTACAGTAATAATAATAAAATAATATTTATAATTTTCTTTTTTCACCAAAAAGGGTTTTGACTTCCTAATACATTAAAAGCAATTTTGATGCGGTCATATTTTTTTTAATAAAAATTTTTTTAAAGTAAAAATTTATTTGCTCGCAAGTTGTTACTCCATTGAAAATTCATAAACAAACTTCAAAATAATCTTTCACTAGATTATTTTTCTAAAAAAAACATTTTTTATATGGACAATACCTAAGAACTAATGATACAATGTTGAGTCTTTAAGCAAAGATAAAGATACGAGGTAAGATTCACTTTTCTTTAATTTTTTAGATCTTGCAGCAGTATATTAAAATATATATTTGCTTTAAACTTATTGAATGATTATAGTTAAATCACTTTTTGTGTAGGTTGACCTGGTGCCATATTTCAGACTGATATTGGTTTGATAGCAATATCGTGAAATCTGGTGTTACAAACTCTGTGCTCCCCACCTTGCAATGTATCTCATGTGATATAACATCTCTTAAATATGTTGCACTAGCAACAAATTTAATTATAAATTCTTATTCAGATATATATATAAGTGCTTATGTTATAATCTGTCTTCTTTATTTTTTAACATTTATTCATGCTGCTAGGAAAGACTTTTGCTCTTTAAACCATGTACAGACAAACCCCACTATAGTGAACTGTCTGCGAACCCAGCGATATGTCCACTATAAATGTTGATTCACTGTATCCAAGTTTTTTAATTTTTTTTATTTATTTATGATAGTTGAATTATTGAACTTAGGGATTGTGATTTTACATAATTTGTTTAAATACTATTAACGAATTTAATAGATAATTAATCGAATTTTAAAGAGAAAAATACTCACCATGCTGAAAATTGGTTTTAATTTTACATTTTATGAAAGACATGAGTGATTTTTGATTGAACACAATTTGAGTCTAAGTAGACTTCATCAATTTTCTTATCTACAATATGTAAAGGATTTTTTGATCCACATTTTTTGTAGAAATATTCAGGACTTCATTTTATTTCATTTAGGAATGATGCTGAAATCTCATTTTCTTCTAACGAGTCTTCTTCCTTAGCTTTGTTCTTTAATTTTATTTGGGAGAGAATGTAATCATCGGTAAGGGGTACCAGAATGGAACACTTGATCGTCACTTTATTTAAATTGTTCTATAAGATCGCTAGGAAAAATGTCTATTTCTTGTTTTTCTAGCCAAAGAGTGATAGGTAAATTGTCCTCTTTTTAAAAAAAATCCTTTTAAAGACCTGTGTGTAGAAAACCATTGCGGACTGTTGTTGCTATTCCTTGCCTCCATAATTTTTCTAACAAAAAGATAGCATCTGGAAGAGAGATGCATTTCGTGTCCGTGTTATTTTATTTGTAGTTTTCTAAAACACGCATCACTAGTTGTCTCCTATAGTCGGACTTCAGGCTGCAAATAAAACCCTGGTCCATGGGTTGAAACACAGAAGTCTTATTTGGAGATGGAAATACGAGCTTAATGCACTTTAGATTTTCTGAATGGGGGTGAGCTGTGTACACCTGCAAGTTTAAAGTTGGAGAACTGAATAAAAATTTCGGAAATGTAATTCGAGTGCACTATAGCCGAACTACCAATTTCTCAACTCTAACATTGTCCGAATATGAGTTCGGAGAGGACCTCTAAATAAGTTCTATAACCGTGTGTTCACTATATCCCAGGTTCACTATAGCGGCGTTCGACTGTATTTTAAAGTGTTGAGTGAATCTCAGATCCATGATTAAATCATGTTAAATAAATTGAATTTACAACTGATATATTGGACTGTGAAGACTCAGCGGTTAAGGCCCTGAGTCGCCTTTGTTAGATTGGGATCCAATCCCCAAAAGTGGCTCGAAATATGCTTAGCTTCAGATCAATGGGTACCAGCTTGTTAGGGAAGGTGACTTGACCACATTGGCACAATCATGCTATTGTTCATGAAAGTCTGTGTACCCTTATGGGCTGCAGTGGGGATTGTTTTGCTGCTTTACCTTCAAACAAATATGCTACTAATCTTTTATTCTAGAGGCTCTTCCACTGGAAATTGGATGCCTAATGAGGTTTATTAATCCATGTTTTAAAGAAAGGATTATAATAAGTAAGCGAGGGTAGTGTAAGGAAGTTAATGATCTTGATAGGTATCAGTTTCTCTGAAAAGGCAGTTCGATCACATTGCTTTTCTCAATCATGCTATTTGTCGCAAAATCAGGAAACCTTAACTTCCACAACTTTGCTTGACCCACAATGGGCTGTGCCACACGGGGAATGCTTTGCTTTATTTTCTAACGAGTATATTACTATCAATGCCATCTCGTAATTTAAAGTTCAGTTCCTAATGAAATTTATTTATTCATGGTTTAAAGCAAGAATCATAAATGAGTACTGGTTGCGCAAAGGGAGGAAGTTTTAAATCTTGAAACGTGGATCTTTATTTTCTGCTTTATTTCATTGAGATGAATAATTTATAGTAACTGGACTAAAAACAATATCTTCCCATTATAATATGCACTCAAATAAATAAATAGCTGAAGACAAATATGTGAATATTTTACATTTTTTACTCAATCTAAGCTAGCTTGGGTTAGCAAAACTTGTCCTAAATATGAATAATTGTTTTAGGCACTGTTGCTACCATCTAGCATAATTTGCCAAACTGTTGAAAAAATTCTCTCTATATCAAATTTTTTAAAAAAAACTTTTGCATTAGTTCATCATTTGATTTAGTTATTTGTCTAATACTCTGATATGAAATCATGGATTTAACTTTATTTAGTAGCAAAGTAAAGCTAGCAGCAGCAAAAAAAAATAAATTGTTTAATTGTAATGTTTAAGTATTGTGTTTTATTTAAGACAATTTTTAAAAATGTCTTATCTCTATATAACAGTTTTATTTGTGTCTGTATTGTATCCTCTTTTAAAAAAGTTGATAGTGTAGGTCAAATACTAGCTATCAAAAGTTATTTATTTAATTGATTACTCTGAGAAAAAGGATAATGCCTGTATTTGAAACATTGGGCGAAGAGAATATTTAAAGTAAAATATGAAAAATAATTAAAAACTTGTCATCATATAGTTTTAGAAAATTAGAGGTATAATTTTTTGATCAAATTATATTTTTATAACGGACAGAAATTAAAAACCAGACTTGTTTATTTATGAAAAACAACACAGTGGCAGCTTTTTCTAATAAAGCATAATTATTTACTCCCATTCAAAGGAAATATGCTTCAATTTAAATGTATATATTTATATATATAAAAAAAAACTTAGAAGGTTATAAAAAGTATGAAATTTAAAATAAAAATGTTATAATTGCAAAAAAGCATCAACTCTTTTTAAAATTAATTCCGATTTGAGTTTTTGTTTTCTCTTTTCACTTATTCTTTTTTGAATAATAATTTTTTTTAGAAAATGCTAGACTTGTTTTATGCATAGAAAAGACTGTTTTTTCCCTAAAATCACACCTCATTAAAACTCAGGGAAAATTTGAAAAGATATATATTATATTTAAGTGGTATTAGCTTTTAGTTAGCATAAAACACATTGTTTGCATTTACATGGGTTATGCAATGTACTCAGTACTGTAAAATTTTTTAAAAAAATGATACATTATTTGAGTATGAATCTTTTTTTAAAAATTATTTATCATTAGTATTTAATTATTTACTTATATGTCTATGAAATCTACTTTACAACTTATTTAGGCTCTAGCTTTTTATTTTAAATGTATTGATTTTTTAAAGATATTAAAAAAATGCACAAAATAAATTTTGTTTAATAGGTTTTTTAAAAGTTGTACATATGGGATATTTAGTTGAGATTTAATTCTGAAGTTAATTGTCCATCAATATTATGCATTATTATAGACACAGGAACTGGTATAGATTTTTTCTCACTTGGGAATTTGATTTTTTTGGTAGAACAGTGGTATTTGGGAAATCATAGCATCGCTTTTAAGCACGGGAAGCGTACTCATATATAGATCGTTTCCTGTATAACTTGATTGAATTACACGTTACAAATTAGATGCATGATGAGAAGTTCTTTACTTCTTGTCCTGCATGTTTTTTTCTTTAAATTTTGAAAACAATTTGACAATCCATTTAAAATGTTCATTAGTGTCTGTTGTATCTTAACCTTTTAACTGTTTAGTTACTTGGTTAAAAATTTTCTGCCATAAAAGTTTTGACATAATTGTATCAAATTTCTCATTAAAAAATTTAGCTTGCTTTATTTTCATGTCTAACATCTTGTGTGTTCCTATGTAATCCATAGCTTAATTTGTTGCAAAATGTTTGTTTTGTATTAACTTGTATGGTTTTTTTGTGGTTGCTGCTTATTATTGTTAAATTATCTGGTTATGTTAGTTGAAAATAAATAAGCTAGCTAATTTACTTCATTCTTTTACTCTAATACAGTCTTCACATTACTTTTTCAAGCAAACTTACTCATATATTTAACATTTGTGTTGGATAATATACATACACATTTTTGTGTTCAATATCACATTTAATATCTTAAAATTAATCAAAAATAATCTTTTAACAATCTTATTGATTAATAAGTAATATAAAATTTATGCCATTTTTATTTCAATATGTATTCCATTTATCTCTGTAGTTTCACAGTATCTTTCTAACTTGATTTTATAGACAAAAATTAATAGCGTAAAGAGAATGTGGTTTTAAGAGGAATGCACTGTTTATCATATTTTAAAATATATCTTTCTGTAAGAACCATCACTATAAAACTTCTATGTTTTACTCAATATGCAAATCATTATTTTTATTATTATTATTATTATTCCTACTTCCTACTACTATTATGTTAAACTATTACTATTTCTCTTATTTATAGCTATTTTATGTTTTATTGCTAAATGTTCTTTATATCATTAAGTGCTTGCTCTTTTTTAAATGGCGAAGAAAATGGCGCTGTGCCTGAAGTTGTTAATTAAAAGTCGCACATGAGTTATATTGAATTTAAAAATTAGGGCTTATTATTTTAAATCACTTTGTAGCACCAATTTTTGAGCAAATTTAATTTTAGGAAGTTGTCATATTTAAGAAAGATCTAATTAAGTTAATGAATATTACTGTTAGTTTGATAGCAAAACTTTGAAATTCTTATTTAAAGAAAAAGTTGGAGCTATAAACGAGAAATGATTTGTTGAAGTAAAAGTTTTAATAAGTAACTGAATGATGTTGGAGTGATGCATTGATTCAGTATCATTTGCTAAACTGAATGAAAAAGTTGAAGTTTTTTGTTTTAATTAACTTTAGTTTGCCTTAGCTTTAATACTTTGCATCCAATCTATTCGATTTTAGATTCTTTATTTCTTTATTTTATAAATTGTTCCATTCGTATTATTTCATACTTTGATTCTTTCATTCTTGCATTTAAGTTTTTTTTCTTTCTTAGAAATTAAAAGTTGTCGATTCCATTTCTAAAACCATTTTAAAGTTTCTAATCATAATTATTTTTGAGCCATGTATTTCGTTACATATTTTCAAGTTCTTTATGATCAATGCTACTTTCTTTGTAATAAGATATGTATATGCTATATAATTGATCACTTTTGTATTAAGTGTACGGACCAAAAAATCCTTTAATGCAATTTTTAGATAAGTTGCATTTGCTTAAACTAGTTAAATTATCTTTCTCTGTTTCTTTTTCTTTTTTCTTTTTTTTTGCTCTTTTTTTTCTGTTACAAATTTTAGTATATTTTTTCATAATTTCCAAAATTTTGATCGTATTCTTTGTAATTTTTGGACTAATTTTACATATGCTAAAGCAAATTTTAAGGCTACTCTATTAAATTATAGTTTTATGATATAAAATTATCTAAGAGGTAATTTACTTAAAACGTATGTCTGTTTGAAATTGCGTAACTTTAATCCATGTTAAAATGTTGTATTAAAATGTATTATTCTATCTTTGGAATGTTTGTTAAATGTTTAAATGGAAGTAATTTTTTTGAAAACAGAAAAATTAACTTAAAAAGTTAATTTTCACCTTTACATTTTAATTATTAAAATCGTGGCAATGTGTTGTTGTGATTATTACTTGTACCCTGGAATTATTAACATCACAATGTGATTCTTATAATGTAAATTAAAGATTTTATTAAAAAAATATTGTGTGTTGCTCCTTTCTTTGGTAATATTAATAAGGTAATTGAAATTTGTTTTGTATTATTTTTATTACCATATAAGTCAGTAATTTAAGAAAAAAAAATCTAATTTAAATACACACACTATATCGTGTGTTTTTCTTTAAATTGAATCATAATATAGGGTTCAGCACAAATAAATTATCCAATTTTAAATATTTATAGTTTTGTAACTATTTCACATTTTACAAAAAATTATTTATTGTTCAGATATAGAGTGTTCGATTTGTGATCCTTATATTGCTTGACGAACTTCTAATCTGTACTCAAGTTTGTTCCACCCAACTTGTAGTTTTATGCTGTCAATGGTTTCTCATGCATGTGTTCTTTTAGCTCCACTTTGAGTGCGTGTCACTGTTTATACAAAAATCCAGAGACCTTACTCTGATCTCTTTTTATTGGGTTATGTCAAATGCTCTGTTTATAAATCATCTAAATGAAAATACTGCAAGAATCTACAGAACATATTTCTGTTGCGTTAGAAACCATTAAAAATGTAAAACTTCAAAAGTGTGGACCGAACTCAGGTATTCTGCTAGACATAATTAACTACACATTCTTAAGACCCATTCCGACCAGGGTTTCCAAATTTCTGGCTTCTTTTTATTAAAAGTGAGTCCCTATTTAAAATATGAGTTCTCTACTTTTTTTTCCATCTATTAATGTGCATAATCGTAATTATTCTATTGATTGAGAAATAAAGTGAAGGATTTTAAAGCAAGTAAACAGTTATATTTCAAGGCTTTTAATTAGGACAGATAAAACACCTGCATTATGACTTAGAATTATTCCAATTCACTTTAGCCATTAATAAAAGATAAATTTTATTATTTTTATCTTCAAAATATGGTTGAAATTTTGTTAATGTGCTATTTTTTTTCCCTCACAGAATTATGGACCCTTGGGATGCGATATTTGACCTCTGCAATTTTTAGCTTATTTGATACATTGTAGTGCATAAATAGAATTGCTACTACTTGATTACAGATTAGGTGTTTGTCCCATAACATAAGATTTGCACATTTAACTGAAAAAAAAAGAAACATGGTATATTTTTCTTTGATTTTATTATCACTTATTGTATCACTGAAATAGTTTCAAAAATATGAATAATTTTAATTTCCTCTCTTATTTATTTTAACCATGTATAAATAGTCATAAATTAAACAGAGATATTTGGAACCTAATTATAAGAAAACTACAGATTAAATAATATTAATTCTATAATCTTTTGTCAAGAATCAAGATTCTATAAATAAATATTTCAATAAATTTATTTTAATTTTAATAATTTTTTTAAAAATAATTAATTTAATTTTAAAGGATTAAATTTTATTAAATTATTGTTTTTGAAACTAAGTAAACTTTGTAATGTGTAATTTGATTCTAAAACTTCAACTTTATTTTCAAAATTGCTAATTTGCTTTAAAACTAACTTTTTGAAGCTAAATCATTGCTAAATTAATTTCTAATTTTGAGTTATATAATATTTTAAATTACAGTAAAGTATATATATCTTTTAAAGCATATATAGTTATTTGGAGGTAATTATAAGTCAGGGGTCTGTCTAGGTTTTTCTGAGAGGTACCTATTTTGTGAAATTTTAGAATTAATTTGTGAAAAATTAAAAATTATATTAAAAAATCAACACAAAAATATGGTAAAAATATGAATTTATCGTTTCTTAAGGGATGCAAAAATAAAATTTTTAAGAAAAAGTATTTTGTGAAACTACCGTTTTTCCTAAAGTTGAATTTGTGAAGGTACCGCTAAACGGTAGTAAATTCGGCCTGGACAGACCCCTGTAAGTTGACATTTTACTTTATACTTTCTTGGTCAAAATTGTGGAAGAAATTTCAGGAGTTTATTTTTAGCATGTTTATTTACTGTATTTAAATATTGTTATTATTTTTTATATAAGTTGTTATTTATGTTTATTTGTGATACATTAATTTGAAAGTCATACATAAATGAATGCGTAAACATATAGCCATGACACAAGGCTTACTACAATATTTTCTATTTTTTGTTTCCATGATTTCTTTTCTTCATTCTTCTCATTTTCTTTTATTTGCACATTAAAAGTAATAGCAATTTTAAAGTATAGTTTTTGCTTAGAGATGGATAGTTTTCCTAAGATTTTGGAAATATATCATTGTTATTGTTTTTGAATTTTTATTTCCTCTCTTTGTATTTGTTTATTTATATGTCTCATGGTGATGGGTCTTCCTTGAGCACTTGGTTTAAATTTTGCTATTGGGAATGATTATTTGAAGTTTTTTTTCATATAGTTAAGTTATTTTCTCATATAGTTTAAGACTAGTTTATAACTGTGCATAGCTGGCCATTCTTTTCACTATACAAGAATTTGCATTTTGTTTCTATAATTAATTTAAGTATTAAAATAAGCATATTACACTCGATTTTTTATGAAACTTCTTCTAACTGCACTTTTCAGACTTTTATTTCTGCAAACTCATCCAATAATTAACTGTAATTAATATGTTTAATGACTTATTATCTTATTGAAATATTAGTTCTTGATCAATAGTTGATCATAAATACTTTTTTAATAAAACTTCTCTTGCTCAAAGCAGTTGAAATGGTGAACGTTAAGAAATATTTAAAGACCAAATCCGCATTGATATTTGAGTAAGAGTATTAAAACAAAATAAGCAAAGAATTAACAAAAGGGTTAGTAAATTTGATTGGTGCCTTTTTTACTATGGGAAAGAATTTTGGTTACATTTGCAAAAAGCAAGTATTTATTAGTTCTGTTGATAGACAAACAGATTAAATAGGACAAAATATAATTCACAAGCCTTTAAGTAGAAAGGTATAAAAATTCACAAATATACTTCCTTATGAACAACATTTTGCATCCCGTTACCAAGTCCCCCATAGGATTCCCTCAGAGGACTATTTTATAATAGTGGGCCAACATTCTAATTACTTTCAATTATTTTAAAATTCAATTTTAAGTTATGATAATGTCTTTTTGATTTTACCAAACATGCATAGAGTAATCGATAAACAAATTTTTGCAGATTGAGAGTTTTGAGTCTACGATTAAAAGAAAAATATCTTTCATAGGAATAATTTTTTGTTTTTCATTATGTAACCTAATTTATCGATAGTACTAAATAGTTATAATATTCAAATACAAAGAATCGTGAACCAATGAGCAATAAATTAATTGCTTTAATCTAAATTTTGTTAGAAATTTTTTTTGAAATTTATATTTTAAAATAATAATTTTCAATTATTTTAGAATACAATTTTAAATTATAATAATGGCTTTTTTTAATTTGCAAAAATGCTTAAAGTAATCAATAAAATTTTTTTTGACTGAAATTGAAAAAGATCTCTTTCAATGGAATTCATGGAAATAATAATTCATAGGAATAATTTTCTGTAACCTAATTTATAGATAGTACAAAATAGTTTTAATATTCAAATTCAAAGAATCATGAACCAATGAATATTAAATTAATTGCTCGAATCTAAATTTTTTTGGATCTAAATTAATAATTATTATGCATAATGCTTAGAAACTAGCCATATCTATCCACTCAAGCTTAAAACATACTCTTTCCTAAGTGGGATAACGATCAAGGCAATTTTTTTCTCTCAATAATTCGAATTAATTTATTACTTTGTTAACTTTAGCATCTTTTAAGAGACTGTTTTTATCTCATTGGAAATGTGAAATGCAGAAAGCAAAAAGTAAATTTAAAAATGTTTTAAACTAACTTATCACTAAAAATTAAAGTAGGATCTTATAAAAGTGGGAAAGATGAAAGAATAAAAAAAACTGACTCTGATTTGAACTGAGGTCAATGTTTTTTAATTCAAAGTAATTTCACAATGTCGTACATTTTTAAACTTGTAAAATGCTAAGCTGTTAAATTAAGTACAAGTGTTTCTCTTCGAATTTTAGTAAAACATTGTGAGAGAGAGGAGTTCAAATGCCTATGTTTATATAACTGTGTAATCAAATGAAAATACCTCCTCTTATTTAATTTTGTTTACTTTAGGAATAATAATGTTTAAGAAATGATTATGAAAACATTTTTTTAATATGTTTATTTACAAAGAAAAGAAGTTTGATTTTAATATGCAACAAAGGCTGTAATGAATCAGTAAAGATATGATTTTTAAAGGGATTTGAACACAAAATTTGGATCATTAACAAAGAAATGGCATCACCATAAACTTAAGATAACAAAAATGGCTCCCAAAAAATATATAACCTTTATATCAAAAGAGAAAAAAAAATTTAATTAGATTTTGAGATGCTGAATTGAAATAAGTCACTAAAATGATTTCTAAATAAAGTTTTTCTTGTAATGATTTATCTCACTAAAGTATGTAATAATAGCTATAGAAAACTTAATTATTTATGCATTTAATAATTTATGCAGAGTAATTTTCAATTGAGTACCCTTTATTTAAGCATTTATATACTTAAAGAGAATTAACTTGATGGAGAATATATTTGAAGAAAAATGGCATTTTAAAAATGTATCTGGTTAAAAAAAGAATTGAGGAATCTATGATGAGGTATTATAATATTTTTCTGATCAGAGTTTTGAACTTGATTCTTTAAAATTGAAAACTACTTATTAACTCTCACACTATATTTTTAGAAAGGTAGCCCAGCCTACCTGGCCTTTGATGCGCCTTTTTTGCTGTATCCTATCTAAATAAGTAATACTATCAAAATAAGCTACCTTCCCTTAAAAACACTGCCTTTTTATTCATATTCCATTTAAACAAAATAATTCACTGTTTAAATGATGAATACAAACTGGTAAAATTATCTGTGGTTATAGGTTTAATTCGGATTACTATTGTAAATATTTATTTTGTCAGAATTATTCTCGACTGGTTAAATTTTTTAAAGTTGCTCTTTTTTCAGGGGTATATTAATGACATTTTTAAGTGATAATAAAATTGTTCTTTATATGCCTTTTTTTTAAGCATCTAAATGAATCTTTAAATGTTTATTTTCTCCTAATTTTCAGTTTAAATTATATATATTTAAAAAAAAAAAAGCTTTCAAGCTGTTTATCAATAATAATTTTTTTTTGTTTACTTTTTTTGAACAAAAATTTGTGCACAAGTGCCTGTCTTTTAACATGTCTTTCATTATTTTTTTATAAAGTACAAATTTTTTCTCTTATTTTGATAATGAATGAGAATATTTTTTGAAATACACATATAAAATAGTATGAGAGGGTAATTTAAAAGTTGTTGATGATCAAATTTAGTTGTTACATATTATTAGACATTTCGTTTTACTTTGTTAGGGTCCCTTAAAAACTCAAAGCTCTTTTTTATTTCTAGGAGGACTCTGCCTTTAATGAGCGGAATTGTTACTTAAATAATTTGTGAAACGAAGTACAATTAAAATTTAATTGATGTTTTTTGAAAAACTTCAAAAAACAAATGCAGTTAACGTAAAAGTATGCATCAACTACCCACTTATTGACACTTTTTATAACTTCTAAAAGATTACAACTACAATCATATTGGTGTCTAGGTTTACCAAAAGGAACATCATGTTAGTGGTGTTGTCTGCAGCACCATTTATTGACTAGATTCAGAGTTAACTCTTTCTATCTTTTAGAATTGATTATAAACTAAACAAAAGAGTTAAAGTCTATTAAATAGTTTTCACAATTCATGCGTTTAAACAGAATGCAACCTACACATGTGATTTGTGCATTTTTCGAAATGTGGGAAAAAGCTAAGAAAGATGAGTGAAAAATCATTCCTACTGCTTAAGAGTAAAATTGTATTATCAGTTAAAAAAAAATTAAAAAAAACAACAGCAGGGAAACAATAAATGCTTTTTTTCTGTATTTTTTGAAAACACATTTTTAGAAACAATGTCAAATATCATGCTAAACTCTGGCATCTCTGTCCTCTTTTTCTTTAATTATTCTATAAATTGAGTTGCATTGACATAATGGTTAAGGCACTGAAGTATCACTAAAAAGGGACCTGAGTTCTATCCTTGGTGGTGGCTTTGAACCCACTTACATTCAGGGTATTTGTTAGTATGGGAAATAAGGGCAGCTGGTGCATAACTACAACTACATTGCCATACTGTTGGTCTGTCTAAGAAACTGTAGAGCTTTAGCCTTTATTTCTGTTACTACCCTGCTGTTGGTCAGTCTAAGAAATTGTAGAGCTTTAACCTCCATTAACGAATGCCTAAGCTATTGTTATAATGACTAGCTGGTTCAGGGTCTTTCTCCCGTGTAATTTGTTTCTGTTTTCATTTCTCCTTATTGGTACAACTGACATTTGATCATTATTTGAACAAACAGGAATAGCTGTCACCACTTCTAACTGCATTATTGGTGTTCACACTCTCTCACCTTTGAATTCTACTTACTAGATACAAATTATAGGCCTGTCACACTCTAATGTCAGCACTACATTTTTTGTCACACTCTAATGTTCCTCTAACCTCTACTTACTAGATTATCAGTTATAGACTTAGCCTGTCACACTTTGTGACAGCATTTCACTATTTTACCGCACTTAAAGATTCCCTTCGATAAAAAAAATAGATGGAGTTTCAGATTCATTCAAAGTTAATTCATAGAACTGCAATTGGATGCTGATAATACATGTCCAAAGCCTTTCAATCAAACAGTTTGTTTCTTCTTTGGAAGATAAGTGGGTAGTAAATGCCCCTTGAACAGGGCCGGATTAACCATCGTTTTGATAATTTTCAAGTGTTTTGATTTAGATTAATAAGTTTTCCTTTTATTTTATTGTTTCCCCCCTGTTTAATTAGGTAAGAAATATATTGCGTTATTTAATCATTGGTTTTGTTTATAGAAGTTAATTTAGGAATTGTAATTATTTTTAAAAAATAAATATGAGAATTTTGTATTTTTTAAACTTGTTTTTCTTGTCTAAACTTGTAAATTTTTTATTCTTTTAAAGTTATATTTCTACCATTTTTTTTTCTCTTTAAAGTTAGGAGTACCTTTCTTTTTTCTCTTACTTTATGCATTACACTTTTTCGGTATTGCAGATGAAGTTCGATAAACAAATTCGTAAATTAAAATCCATATTAATAAAAGTGTAAAAAAAAAATATGCAAGAAAATTTCAGCATATATTTTGAAAAGAGGGGAGGAGTGGGGGANCTGTTTTTTTAAATTGGCTTTAAATGGTTTGCTTAAGCAGACGTCCAATGGCTGAACTAATGGTGTCAATCCGCCCGGAATAACTGCCATATCGGTGTTACATACTTTCAAAATTTTTTTTGTATTATCTGTAATGTGGGACCAAAACATGTCCCACACTAAAAGGTTTTCTGGTTTTCTATAGATACTAGACGAGATATTGCACAGGTAAAATCCAAATTTTCGTGCGCGTTATACGAGGAGTATATCTTAAAATTTAAAAAAAAGTTATTGGGAATTACGGGTGCGCGTTATGCGCCGGAATATACGGTAGCTGTCACCACTTCTAACTGTATTGGTGTTCACACTCTCTCACCTTTGAATTCTACTTACTAGATACAAATTATAGGCCTGTCACACTTTAATGTCAGCACTACATTTTTTGTCACACTCTAATGTTCCTCTAACCTCTACTTACTAGATTATCAGTTATAGACTTAGCCTGTCACACTTTGTGACAGCATTTCACTATTTTACCGCACTTAAAGATTCCCTTCGATAAAAAAAAAATAGATGGAGTTTCAGATTCATTCGAAGTTAATTCATAGAACTGCGATTGGATGCTGATAATACATGTCCAAAGCCTTTCAATCAAACAGTTTGCTTCTTCTTTGAAAGATAAGTGGGTAGTAAATGCCCCTTGAAGCCACTTAGCTTTTCATAGCTGATTATGCATATACTTACTAATATGTGTGATCTTCTGCTGATATTATATTTCAATCACTGTTGTTGCACAATTTCTGATTTGTTGTTATTTTATCTACATTAAAATGCCTTTTTTCACCATATGTCCAATTTCAGTTTCCATATGTCTAGTCATTTAGGTAAACTTCAATTACCATGTTTTTATATTACTTTCTGATATCGTGTTTCCCTTTAAAAATTATTTGTTTCAGAAATTATTTTAAGTATAATTATTGATTGTTTTTTTAGGATTTTTGAAATATAAGTGGTAATCAAATGTAAGTGATGATTGGTTTCTAGTAAACAATATAATTAGATATTCAAATGTAGATCGCTTAATGTCACTTAGTGAATCAAAACTGATACTCCCAAAAACAAAAGATCTTAATCATAGCTTTATTCTTACTTTAACATGAACACTTTACTTGGAAATTACATTATCATTTTTTTTATTTTTTATTTAACTAGGAGGCCACACTTTCTGCTTTCTCTGCTCAGTAGCTTCCCCGATTGCTTATCATTCATAATTTTTTTCCCTTATGAGTCAATATTTAAAATAAAAAAAAAATTTTACTAAAATATTTAATTATTATAATTTTATTTGACTACATTTCATTAATATGTTAATCATAACAAAATGAACGATTACCTGGATTCGAAAAGTAATTAACTGTACTTGAAAAAATGTAGGATTGCTTAAAAAAAACTTAAGATCATACTAAAGATTGCAAAATGTGTGACACAATAAGTAATTTTACACTTTAAAGATTTCCAGTCGTAAATTTTTATCATAAAAACTGTTCTGATTGAAAAATGCTTTTTTAATTAATTTATTCTTTTTTAAAATTTCAATATAAAAATTAAGGTAGTATTTAATCACTTTCTCTCATTTATTTGTTTGTTTTGTTACTTTACGCATCAACTCAAGCATGAACTTATAAAATGAAAATCTAGAGATCGATAAATATATTTTTCTACAACAATTGATAAAAAATCATTATTTAAAGCAAAAATGTAAGAAAAAAAATCTGCAAGGAAAGCAATTAAAATTGCAATAGCTTTCAAACAAATTAAAATTTAAAAAAACAAACAAACTAATGTTAAGTTCATGAATGAAAATTGTTCTTTCAGCACGTCAAATTGTTAATTTTAAATGTTAAAATAGAAAACATTAAACAGCTTTTGATATCTTTTTTCTAGTAAAAAGTCACTAATTTTTTTTACTATTGCTAATCATATTTACATTCTTAAATATTATGTCAATTCTATAATATTGTATTAACCAGAAAAGGCTGATAGTAACATATTATTTTTAGTATATTTATATAAACTAAAACATTTCTAATATTTCATTTATTCTTTAGTTTGATACTCTTTTTTTTTTTTTTTTTTTTTTTTTTTTTTTTTTTNAAAAAAAGAAAAAGGCAGTCAAGATAATAAGTGTTGGGCATACACAAATTCTTTCAATTTATCTTTATCCAATCAATTCTTTCATTTATCTTTATTATGCAGAATTTATTTAAAAAAATGAATGAAAATAGAAGTTTAAAACTGTTAACTGTTTTAAATTATAGCAAAACTAAATTCAATTTCTGTAAAACAAAACCATTACGTATATTAATTCTTTTTTTTTCTTCTTCCATACTATATTATTATTTAATTTAAATTTATTTATTTAAGTGTACTGTTGATTTAAAAAGATTATGACTTTTAAAATTAAGTAGAAAAAAGGGAAAACTGAAGAATTGATATTTAGTTATTAAAAAGGAAATTAGCTTGCTAAAATGTCTTGTATGAAAATAATTTGTTTTCAACTTTGTAAATTTATTAATTGTTCTAGGGAACTGATAACATAGTTTGATTTTTGACTAGAAATAAAACCTTTTTTAACCTAGTTTTAATATTCACAACTATTCCTGAATCTACTTTTTGAAAGTTTATAAAAGTGGGTTGAAAAATTATGAAATATTTTAGTAAAATCATTTTTCAAAATGTAATCTGGTGTGTGTTGAGATAAAGTTTTTTTTCTGTTCTTTTTTTCCAAGAATAAAAATCTTTTTTTTGATTTATCCTTACATTATTTGTGCTTCGATTATCTGTACTCATTTTACTACAAATACTGCAAGTTATTTTTAGACTTATTTGCATTTAAGACTTATTTGCTTATTTTTGAAATTTTGTGAAATAAGAAAGTATGTTAAATGCTTTAAAAGTGGCATGTTTGAAGACATTGAATTTTGAAAATAAAATTTTTTTGTTAATAATTTTACTAAACAATACTATTTAGAAAAATTATTTTTAATTATGAATCCTTTGACTCTCAGTTCTTTACTTCAATTGCAACCAGTTTGCCTACCAACTTCTTAAAAAACCATTTTCATTACATGTTATTAATTCGGGATAATAATTTTAGTTTAAATTTTTCCTAGTAATATGTCAATTAAAAGTTTAATTCCAGGCTTTTATTCCAGGCATATAATTTTCTAAGAAAAGAAATGTTTTTAGAATCATGTGTGCAGAACAGATTGGAGTTAAATTTTTATTTTTCAAAAAGTAATTAACTTATTTGTTTTGATGTTAATTAAACTGAAAGGGATATGTCAGATGTGAGCTAGTGAAATATATTTCATTACGTGGAAAAGAAGTCACTCGAGAAATGTTAAGTAAATCATTGTTTCTCAACTGCCAGACCGCAGATTTTTATTTTAATTAATATAAATCTTATGTATGTTAAAATAGATTTAGGCTTAATTTATTTTTTATTGTAGAGAGAATGAGGAAGATCAGGAACAAATTGGTAAAAAAATTGTTTAAGTGCCACAATTTGGTATGAATAAAATTTTTGCCAAGAGTCCAAATTACTAACTGTGCTGGTCCGTAATGAAACACTGAAATATTTTACTGGTCCTTTAAGTAAATAGGATTGAGAAATAATAATTTAGATTATTCGTTTCGATTTCACATTCTGGAAGGAGCTATGAAAAATATTTTCTGTTGGACTGAAGAAAAGTGTTTCATCAGGTTGATATCTCTGCCTTTCATTTACTTTTATTCATTCACAAATAATTTTGATAAATACATTTAAGCCCGTATTGTTATATGATTGTATGCTCATTAACAGAAGTTTTGCCTGATAGTTGACGTTTTAAATTCTTTGCTCGAATACATACAAATTGTTTTTATGTTAAGTTTCATTTTCGTGCTGTAAAATTTTTGCAGTACTGTCAAAAAGTTGTTTTTGTTCCTGTATTATTATTTTACAGTTTTTCTCTTACAAAAAATTACTATTTCCTTTTCTTCTTCTTCTTTTTTTTTTTTTTAAATTTCTTGTCTATTTTGTCATTTTTTTACTGTTTATTCTACCTAGATCGCAATATTCGGATGATAAAAGACAAGAAAACGATAGCCGAAAAATTCCTGTTGACAACCGTAAAGCAATTGTAAGTATATATTTTATTAAAATTATTTGTTTGGTATGTTATTTATTTATTTTTATTATCTTTTTTTTTACTATGTTAAATTAAATACACATTCTTGCTTAATCTTCAATTGTAGCTTTTATATTTTTTTGCTGTGTTTTAGTAATTGTTTTATTCTTTTTTTCCAAACTATTTGTAGACTTTAATGGAAAAAGGTTTTAAATCACTTCATCTTTTAAAAAATCTAGCGACTGCAGAAGTCTTAATTAAGCAGATCATGCAGAGAAAAAAAAATTAATTTCTGTAAATACGTCTTACAATAATATAGTTTTAAACCTTAAGTGCTTTTTCAGAATGTCTTTTGGTGTCTTTTTCTTCCAAGCTCTCCAATTATAACTAAATGTATCGAATAACTTGTAATTTTTTATGCATACTCTTTCAGTCATATTTGTAGAAATTTCAGTCATATCTTTAGTTAAAAACTATGTATGAATAATTTCAAGTTTTGTTGAAAATAATTTAAAAATAATATTTATAGCTTCACATAAAAGATGAAGAATAAATGTAGACTGATGTTTTTATTGAATATATGTGGCATTTTGCTATTAATAGGAGGAAAGGCGTGTCATGTATGTTGGGAAAATACCTATTGGCTTTACTGAAGAAATTTTACAACAGCGTTTTAGTGTATTTGGCGAAATAGAAAATATCCAGATTAAAGTTCGTGAGTAAGTAAAATTTTATAATTTTGTTTAGCATCATGAATCTTTCTAAAGTTGATTCAGTTTGATTAGATTTTATTTAACATTTAATCTTATAACATAATGCTAACTGTTCTTATCCATTAAAAAGTAACGTTTTCTCTCTTTTTTTTTAATAAAAAAGGTCCTTAAGAAGTTTTTTTTCACAAACTTATGCCTTTTCTATTTAATCTTACAGCATTATGAACAGAGTATTTCTGGTCACATTATCTATTTTAAAAATGCCATGGCCGGAAAATTATCCTTTTCATGGTTGAAGCCGCTTTTTTTCAAAGGGGATATACTTAGACTTAGAGGTTGGGCAGCTCTGACGAGCAGGGCACATCGACCAGAGGTCTATTGTACCCAAACCCTAAAATCATGATTAGCATGAAAGCCCTATGGCTGAAATAAAATTCAGCAAGCACCTTACAGGAACATCTTGCAGTTCCCAGGCATTGANAAAAAGGCGCAGATTTGAAGGGACAGTCCAGAGTAATGTAATGAAAATATTTAATGTATCAATAGCATATGTTATGTGTGTAAATTACGTTCTAGATCTGTACATTTTATAGTCTTACAACAGGTGTTCAAAGTTTCTGCCATAAAGATCATGCGACGTATCATGCATTTGGCCAACAAAAGAACATTTATTGCCAATTGTGGTCCCACACTGAGAGTTCCTTTGATTGCAACAACAGCACTAATGAGTCTTTCCACAAGATGTATTAGATCTTTACGATTTATAATCTTACAACAGGTGTTTAAAGCTTGTACCATAAAGCTATCATGCATTTGGCCACCAAAAGAACATTTATGGCCAATTATGGTCATACACTAGAAGTTTCTTTGATTGTAACAGAATCACAAATAAATCATTTCTTAAGATTAACTAGGACTGTATAATTTATAATCTTACAACAACAGCCGTGGTTGCTCAAGAGCGTTTATCTTCCAATGAGGTGAAACGGATTTGAATCCCAGCGACGGCTAGCCGATACGAATTCCGCACCGGGCTCGCACTGGCCACAGTGCTAACGTAAAATATTCTCAGTGGTAGACAGATCATGGGTAAGAGTCCCCTTGTCTAGCTAACCATAGGAGGTTTTTATGGTTTTCCTCTCCATGCAATGCAGATGCGGGTTAGTGCCATCAAAAAAGTCCTCCACAAAGGTAAATTTCTCTCAATACTTGATCCAGGAGTACCCTTGTCTTCTGGATTGGGTTCATAATTTCAAAGCTACGGAGTTGAAAATTCGTAGTCGTAACCCTAAAATTGGGTCGGCTGTTCAAAGATGGTTATAAGATAAGATAAAATCTTACAGCAGGTGTTCAAGGCTTGTACCATAAAGCTATGATGCACAATTATTGCCAGTAAGGGTCATACGCTGGAAGTTTCTTTGACTGTAACTGCAGCGCGAATGAGTCTTCTCTCTAGATTTATTACAGACTTCACAGGCTTACTGTGTATGGTAGCTGAAAAAGCTCCCCTCAGAAAGAAATCTAATGCTATTAAACTTAGTAAGCTTGGAGAGGGATACATCCAAACACCAATGCAGTAATGCTCTGTGGTGCAACTGCATGATAGAAATGCGATGCAGACACCACATAATGATTTGCACTGATATTTCCGATCACGGGTTGCTATACAATTCCCAATCCTTATGATCTGCCTTGCCTTCCATAGAAGTTTCTCGCAACTTGTGGTAGACAGTATAGTTTTCTGATTTCTCATATAGAACTGATTACTAATATTACATAGTTACAAATTGGTGAAGGTTTTAATACACCATCTGCCCAAAATTATCCTCTGTGCTATGGGCTTGGAAGGTATTGAGGTATGATGTGGATCTTTTTTTGCATCAATGGTGGCCTGCAGGGCCACACTTTCTATCAGTTTTTAAAAAATGGCCATAGGGATTGACTTCCAGGCATCCATCACAGATTAGAAAAGGGTTGATTTTGGCTGGCTGTGTAATCCGTTTTCTGATTTATATTTAAGGTGTTCTATATTTAAGAGACACAAGTAATCCTAAATCCTGATACAGTTCTAATGAGTGTCTTTTGACAGATAGTGTATTGGTTGAAAAACGTTTTATTAATTATTATTTTTATTTTATGATCAATAGATCTGAAGCTCAAAATGATTGTGGAAGTGTAGTTGATCATGAATATGGTGACTGGAGCCTAATGTCTTCCAGTAATGGCATGGACAGATGGAAAAAGTCAGTAAATTTTTTTCGATGCTTTTCCGTTTCACCCGCACAAGTAAAATTAGCTATTTTATTTATCTGTTTATTTTTTTTAATAAAATTATTAAGGATCTGAAAAAATAATAATAATGATAAAAAAATGCCAGGATGGCTCAGGGGAAAGAGTGCTCGGCTCCTAATGAGGTGAACTGATCTCAAATCCCAGCGATTTCTCACCCGGCTTGCACCGACCATATTGGTAATGTGAAATATCCTCAGTGGTAGGAGGCTGATTATGGGTTAGAATCTCCTTGCCATCAGGCTAACCATGGCAGGTTTTTACTGTTTTTCTCTCCATGTACTGCAAATGTGGGTTAGTTCCATCAAAGAGTCCTTCGCAAAGACAAATTTCTCCCAATACTTGATCCAGGAGTTCCCTTGTCTGGATTAGCTACAAAATCGCAAGGCTGCAGAGTTGAGCACTAGTAGTTGTAAACTCCAAATTGGTTTGGCTGTTCAGTGACGATGATAAAATAAAATGATTAAAAAAACAGTGGAATTTACTTGTGGCCTGTAACTTTACATTGGCAACTCTATCTCCTGCTCTCGAAATGGAAATGTACCAATGTTTCTTTAATGTAAATTTTTTATTTATAATCTCACTTTGCAACATAAAATTTGTTGAACTCATAAAAATTCAATAAACTTTCTGCAGAATTAGCTTATATTAAAATTTTGAGCAAATTTCTATCTCAATCTCAAGGCAAATTGTTACATAGAAATTTAAATTTAATCAATTAAAAGATCCCAAACTTTTTGATATTAATGTCGATTAGAATAAAATTCAAACTTAGATTTTAATAATCATTTTTCTCAGTTAACATTGTAACTTAATTNGAACTCATAAAAATTCAATATACTTTCTGCACAATTAGCTTATATTAAAATTTTAAGCAAATTTATTCATAATCATCTTTATTGTTATTTTAGATCAAAAATAAGCAGCATGCTCCTCTCTTTCTCTTTTCTATATCTTTAATGGCAAAATTCTTTTCTTAGTGAGTATGGGATCAGCAAATTACGGAATTTTTTATTTTTATTTCAAGCTATTTGAAATCTAGTGAGAGAGCCAAATATTCTAAAATACATAGATTAAATAAATCAATTGGGCAGATCATATATAAAAAGTTGGTATGTGCATCGAAAATTGAGATGGATGGAGCCATAAGAAAAGGTTTTAATGAACAGTCTGCAAAAAATAAAAAGTAAACGGACTACCGCTGTAACTTTTGATCTAAGGATCGGACAATCACATTCTAAGACTTAATCTTAATGGTTCAATGAGAAATATGAAAACATACTTTCGCTGAACAAACATAGCTTTTTTTGACGGATTCATATTTCTGACTCCCAAAACATAGGAGCTACAATCTGGGGAATATGGTTTTCATAGTTTGGCCAGTAGATTGCCACTTAATACTACTTTTACTTTTTGCGTATTTCGTCTTATTTCATTAACTTCTTCAGCAAATTGTAAACTTTTGCATACAATTATAAAACTTGTTTATCAAAAAATAGTACCATGCCAAAAATAACTTTTAGTAAATATTTATCATTTTTTTTTAAATCAAAAATTATCAA
Organism: Parasteatoda tepidariorum; assembly: GCF_043381705.1. Lineage (NCBI taxonomy): Eukaryota > Metazoa > Arthropoda > Arachnida > Araneae > Theridiidae > Parasteatoda > Parasteatoda tepidariorum. Next base: position 6,005,175 of record NC_092205.1, read on the forward strand.
AATTTTGAATTGTAAGGTGTACAATTTTTTACATCATTTTAAAGAATGTGATTTTACATGCCAAAATACAAAATTTGTGCAAAATCAGTCAAATAGTTCCTGAGAAATAAAATTTTAAAAAGCCATACATTTGAAATTCGATTTTTCATGAATTAGACTGATTTCATTCAAATTTTGTATTTTGCTTTGTAAAATCACATTCTTTAAAATAATGTAAAAAATTTTATATCTTACAATTCCAAATTTTTTCTACCAATCTTAAATAAAATAATAATAATAAAAAATATTTACTAAAAGTTATATTTTGCATTTGAATATTTGTTTTATATATACAGGGTTCCCACGGTCCTTAAAAGTCCTTAAAAACTGCTTAACTTTTATTTTGGAAAATAAGGGCCCTTAAAAGTACTTAGTTTTGGTAGAAGATTTTTAAAGGTGCTTAATTTTTCAGCATCACTATAGTTGATAAGAACAATTTTTCAGTTCATTGTTTTAAAACATATAGTCATTCTTTTATCACCTAGAATTAGACCATGCACCGAGACTAAAGCATTTTGGAGAGACAAGAAGGGATGTGTGTGAGAGGCCTACAGGCAAGGAGAAGAAAGCATGTCCTTTTATTAATGCATTGATTCTTTCATTAATATATACTGCCTTTTGCCTGGAATGATACTCTATGAGAAGAGTGACATTCTGAAAGAAAAGAATAGAGTGTGGACAAGGGGAATACTGCACATGGAAAAGATAGTGCTTTTTTGGGGGGGGGGAGGAGTTCTAAGGTACTGAAGTGGAAAACACACACTGACCTTCAAAATTGACTGAATTCAAAAAATTCAGTTCTACTGGTAATGTATTTGCTCATAGGAGCAAAGTAAAACCCTAAGCATCGAAGTATCAGAAAAAATTTTGAACTAGTATCCATAACGAAAACTATTTCCAAAATTCTTGAAAGAATGAAATAAATTTGCATAATATTTCAGTGTGTAATAAGTAACTGTAAATTAATTAAAAGCAGTAAAATTTTTTTAAACTCATGATTGTACTAAAAATTAAACAGATCTGTAATAAACAGGGTTTGAAAAATCCCATCCCACCTAGATTTTACATCAAAAACCTGAGATTTATTGGGGTTTTGGTGAAAACCTCAAGTTTTTTCACAAATATTTTACATTTTTATTCCTGAGTACTAAATAAGAATGCATGATTTGATCCTAACGAGATACTTAAATATTTGGTAACTATTTATAACTTGTGCTGCAATGTAAATATTTTTCAAAGTTGTAGATTGTTACGTTAATGTTTTTATTTCTTAAGGATAGGCAGATTGTTACATAGAAATTCAAATCTATTCAATTAAAAGATCCCAAACTTTTTGAAATTAATGTCGATTAGAATAAAAAGCAAACTTAGATTTTAATAATCATTTCGAATCCGCATGTGGGTTCGGTAAGATTATTGCCTTCTCATCTGCAACTCTACTGCATTTTGCAAGACATTCTCAATTTCAGATTTTCACCCTCCGAACCGAAAAATCTCTTGTCCATATTATAATGCTAATAATAATCAAGAAAAAGAGTTCTTTGTCAGAAACTAGTTATTTTCTCAT
>NC_092205.1:6007565-6028664 GCF_043381705.1 Parasteatoda tepidariorum
GTCCCGCAGTGGACTGATCGTTAAGACACGGTTCCCATCAGATCACCGAAGTCAAGCATCACTGGCTGCGGTCAGTGTGCGGGTGAGTGACCACTTGGATTAGTGTGCGTAGGGACCGAGGGTGTGCGGTATGGGTCCTCGTTAAACTGCTCGACTATAAAGTGCTCGACTTCGCGTGCAGGTCGTCGGGCTACTGAAGCGTGGGTGCCATCCCCTCTGCAGAGGATCAAAATTGTGATGGCATGTCTTCGGATCATCCTCAGGGATGTTGCCCAGACCGTCGCCAATAGCCCATTGTGCAGCTCTAGTGCGACGTAAATGAACAACAACAATCAACAGTTAAACTACACTGTAAAAACTGCGGTGTAATAACTATCCAAATTTGGTGTTAAAACAGGGTGCATAGACAACTTATTCAACAAAAAATAAGTACCTTTTAAGCACTCAAAAATATTTTTAAGCACTTTAAAAAAATATAATTCGGCAGGGTTGGAACGTTTTTGATAATAGACGGTTTTATCTTGTTTTAATCGTCACGTAAAAAAAAATATATATATATATATATATATATTTGGCATAACTGAATGTTTACCAAAATTGGCCCACAGCTGAATTTGTGACGCATGTCTAATAGCGAAGTATAAAAACTTTATTTGCGAAATATATTACTTTCTTTATCTCAAATTTATTTATTTTCTCTTTTTTTAATATGTGAAAAAAAATGCAAATTTTAATATCTGCTCCTAATTTTACAATTCAATTTCAATGAAATGTTTAAAAAGGGAATGCAGATGTATATTCATAGATAGGATATTTCATAGATGTCGTTAATCTTTAACAATTTAAAAATGTTTTAAAAAAACCTGACCCAGATTTTCAAAAATAATAAGCACTGTCACTTTTTGTATATATTTATTCGATGATAAATACTTATACTATTTTTAAGGTCCTTAATTTTTCAAAAAAAGTCCTTAAAAGTGCTTAATTTTTGCTTTGTTAAAAGAGTGAGAACTGTGATATAATTTTATATTTTATAATTTTGTGTAAAAAATTTTAACTAGCTCAAAAAGCTCTTGAGATATGCCGAAATATGCGAAAATTAAAATTTGATTGTTTTAAACTTTGGGACGCTTTATTTACCAAACTATGGGGACTATATTTCCCTGATTACAGCTATCCCCATAGTTTGGGGGTCAGAATTTGAATCCGTCAATGTTGTTGACTGAAAATGAGTTAACTAGACATTGCATGTGCAATGACAAGTTAACTCATCATTGATAAGCAACGTTTGGATTTGAAATGAACTGGTCAACAATGTTAATAGCAAGATAGTCGTTACACCAAGCTTGCTTTTTTAATTATGAATATAATTTCTTTTTGTGAAAATAGTTTTTAGTCCAAAGTCTAACTTTGTTTAATCACTTTATAGGATGTACGGCTTTGTTACTTTTAAGAAGCATTCTGATGTTGCTCGTGCTATTGAAGGTTTGTACATTATGTTTATAAGATTTCGATTTAATTTTAATTTGCTGAAATGCATTTTTCTTATTTTTCTGATATTTTTTTAATAATATGTTAATTGTAAAATGAATAGATGAATATTCTATTGATTTGGAAATATTTCATTTAGCTTTACAGTAATGCAGTATAATGATACGTATTTATGTTTTATATCAACTAAACATTTCTAAAATATATCGTAATTTTTTTTGTTACTTTGCATTACCTCTTGTTTGTTAATAAAATAATTTATAAAATAGATTAAGAATTATGCATAAAAATATTAAATAATAGATAAATTTTTTTTAATTTTAATTTTGCCATTTTTTTTTTGCTTTCAATGTTATTTTGTTACCTAATTGCAATTAAATATTAGGGACTGTGGATGATATATGCACTCTAATAATCATTTAGTATAGTCGAAACTTTAACAGTAATAAAATATTTTAGGCAAGTTTAATTAACAATAATGTGTTTTTTAATGTTTGTGTATTGTATCCTTATGTGTAATTAAAAACTATTAATGAAATGAAAATGGTTAATAACAATTCTAAGAATCTTTCGAATTTAATGGAATTTTTCTATTCAATAAAAATAATATATGCTATAATATCATATAATTTTTTATAGTAATAATGTTATTCATTATATAGAAGGTCAAAAATGGTGGCCAGAGCTTAAACTCAACTTTGGTGGAAGGCGAGAATTTGTGAAAGTGAATTACAGTGATTTAGGTATAATATTTTTGAAGTCATTTTCTGTTTTTTTCTGTTTTTTTCTAAGCTTAGTAAACCGACTGAAATTTGTATAACTCTCTAAAAAATACATTTTCTCATTTTTTGTTTTTTTAATACCCATAAAGTTTGATCAATAAGAAATTAAATGATCTTCCAAAATCTCATTATAAAAATATGGTACATTTATACCTAGTTTTTCTATTTTGTCCTATTTTTATACAGTACGACCTCGAAAATCCGGACTTCTAAAATCTGGAAATCTCAAAAATCCGGACTCTTATTTCCAGTTCGTCAGAAAAAATTTTCAAAAAAAAAAATTTGCTTAAAATGAAAATTTTAATGTAAGAGCGCAAAACTGCAACTCTACTCCAGCAATGAAGTAGTAGAGGAAGAGGTAGGGGTGGGGAGTGAATGAAAGCACATAGCTGATAAGGAAATTCCAGTCATTCTTATCAGCTCTGTATAGATAACGAAGAATATAGAGAGGATTCCCCTCTATATTCTTCCATATATAAGGCGTGCAGGAGGAGGAATTCTTCTACCACCTTGTTTTTCCCCCTTGTGAAGAATGAAAACTGGTTTTTTCTTAACCTTGAAGCATAGGAGGTGGGGACAAGTTTTTTCATCCCCCAACAAAAAAGGGATTAGTATCAGCTGGTACAGTCTAGTCTAGAAGCGTCTGTTTCAGTTATAAGTTGAAATTCAGCTCGCGTTTTAAGCCCATATTTTTAGTTTTAATTGCTAATATTATGTTATCTAAACGATCAATTAAGGGGGAAAATGACAAAGGTTTGATTTTTAATGTCTCTTATTTATTATTTAAAGTGTATATTTATGTTAAGTTGTTAAAATTAAGGTCTACACTCGCGCGTTTAATCGCAAAATTGGCCTGGCGAATTTGAAACTTGGATAATTCTATCAATTTTAGTAAGGTATCTAAAATCCGGAAATTTCAGAAATCCGTACATTCCAAACCCCCCAGCAGTCCGGATTGTCGAGGTTGCACTGTGGTTGCTAACTTGTGCAGAGAAGTTTAGTACATCCATTTTGTTTAAGCAAGGAGGATACCCAGCTAGTTGAAATCTTTATTCCTTTTAACTCGTGTGCATTCGTTATTTTGATGGTGATCCTTGTTTCATCAGTATGTCTTTATAATGTCTGAGTTGATTTAGAAAACCGTCAGATGTAAAGTGCTTTCCAAAATATGCTTTCTTCATGTAAAAGCTTGCGAAAAAGGTATGGAAAAGGCATGCAATATAGAGCCTTGCTGATAAGTGGAATTTGCTTGTTACACGACATCCTCACACATTGCTTCAAACCAAAGCACTACTCAAAAGTTTCAAATGGAAAATTTTAGATCTTAAGCCATACTGCTCGGACCCTGCACCCAAACCCTTATAATATACCTAAGCGTGCGAACAATGTTTCCAGAAAATTTGTCACCTGTGAGTAAAATTTTTTACTAATATTTAAAAAAAAAAAAAAAATCAAAATTTGTCATAGTTTGATATTTTTTTGATACAAGTTATTTCTCTAAATTTTAAGAATCAAAACAGGGAAGAAAAAGTTTATTTTATTGTATAATATTTATTGAATGCTATCCTTTGCTGATTAAAGTGATTTTATGTTGATAAATTTATTAGTATCAAAAGTATAGTTTAATGACTGTCATAATCTTTTTGTTTTTTTTACTTTAATTTTATTTGTATTGCACAATATTTTTTAGTATGTCATTTTATGTAAGCAAAAGTTTTATTATAAAGTTAATATAATGAGAAATAAATAAATATAATACGAGACAAATATAATATGAAATAAGTATAATTTGGAACAATAATGATGACCTTTAAAATGCACTTGGGAAGAAATGACAAAGAGTCATTTTGTTCTAAGCATTTGCTCGTATTTGAGAAATATTAAGTATAGCATCCCATTATTAAATGCAGACGAGCTTTGTTTCTTAATATTTGACTTGCCTAATTAAAATTTTAATGGAAAGCGAATAGTTTTAAAAATTTGCATTATATATATTTAATATATCAACTTTTTCATACAAGGGATTATAAATTAAAAACTTATAATTTTATAAATAAAAGTTGCTGAATGTTTTTGTCTTCTGAATTAAGATGACAATGACTGTTATATCCGAAATGACTGTGGAAATAATATCAATGACACTCTGGTGATAGAAAGATTTAAATAAACAGTACATATTTGAAAATAAGATATACTTGTTAGTCTAAATAGTTCATGAGGAAATTTTGCTGAAATAAATAGTTAGTTTAATATTTGTAATGCACAAATCTTTATTTGGATTATTTGTAAAAAAATGTTCATATTTCTGGAATANATACAACCTCATGTTGCAGTCAGAGTACACTAAAGACGATGTTATCAATGATTTAGTTCTAGTGTTGAAAGTTAAGTTAGAAAAAAAAAGTTATTTTAGAAAAAAAAAACACGCCTCTTCTCTTTTAAAGCTAATGGATTTTTATGGTATAAAATTAAGTGCTAGCTTAAACAAAAGACATAATTGTTTGTTTATTTAAAATAGCTTTATCATTCATACTTGGTAAATTTGTTTTTAGACATAATTATAACAGTTGGGATCATTTTTAGAGACACTAAATTTTGTTCATTGGTACGTCTTTTCATGATGCTAACAGAAATGGCATTTTCACAACAAGAAAATGACAGTAGCTAAAATTAAAAGCATTTGCGCAAAAATCATGTACCTTTGATAACAATCTTAAAGTCAATGGAAGTAATCTCTAAGAATGACCAACCTCCATCAATGACCATTTTACTGCGGAACGGAGAGTGGTTGCTCCCAAGAGGTTTCATTGTTTACATATATATAGATAGATAGATATATTTATGTATGTTTATTTAAATTTTTTTAGATGGAAATTTCGCTGAAAAGACTGGATATTCGTATGGCTATTCTCCCAAAAAAGATGATGATTTTGATTTTGCCCGTGAATTGAAGGCAGCTCAGCAAAGACGTGGCTTAGCTTATAAATGATATGTTTTGATCTTCTACATTCCTGTAACTTCAAATGAGCTTAATTAGTCGCTAAATTGCCAAATACCAATTTGAAAAGATGCAACTTTAGTGCCAGAATTTCAGTTTTTAAACTATAAGGACTGAAATTAAATTAAAACTTTTCAAAATTTTGTCTTAAATGAGGCTACAAGAAGCTGTTTATATCTAAGCATATTTATCAAAAAGTTTATTACTATGCATATAAATAGTAATTTAAATTTAAAAGTGTATGATAAATTGTTAAAAGTAGATTCGATGCTATTGTTTAATTCTGAACATATTAAAGGGATGTTTATAAACATTAAAAGAAATATTTAGACTCTACCGAACATTGTGTTTTCTAACAATTCTTATAATTTAGATTATTTTCTATTAAGTTTTGAGTTCTTACGGTTGTGTTTTAGAACTGAAGGATAATTTTTTCCAAATATTTCGCATTACTTTCTTTTTGCCTAAAATTTTAAAATTGCTATATAATAGCTTGAAAACACCAATCTTAGTCTTAGACAAAAAAAATTTGTCCTTAAAAAATTTATGATGGATCCCTTATGTTGAATACTAAGGATTTACATACCATGTTTGTTTCTTTTCGTTTAAAGAGATAAGAAAAAATTCAATTGTAATTGGAGACGCACATTAGTCCACATTTTAATGTTATAACCATTTATAAGTATGCTTGTAATATTCACCCAAAATGCCTAAAATAATAAGCACAAAAATGATTTTCTAGATGATTTTCAGGATTTTTATTAATAACACTGAAATTTTTTTGTCTAATGAGATATTTAATCATTTTTGTTTAGCTTTTCAAGTTTTTGGATTGAACAAATATATTATTTGACATATCGTGGAATTGGATTATGCATATCCATCCTTCAACTAATAATCACACGTATTGTACAACTCATTTGCTTTTATTCGTTGGAAACCAGTTTCCAATCGTGTTTTTTTTTTTTTTTTTGCCCTAGTAGCATAATAGTTAAAAGTTTTAATTAAGTTTAACCCATTTTTAAAATTTTCCTTGTTTGACCAGGCATATCAATTCTTGCTATTGTCTTGCCAAAACTATTTTCTGCTAAACTTACTGTAGTAAATATGTTTTATTTAAAATAGTGACACACACAAGTTTAAATTCCTTTCAAATAAAAACTTCTATAGTTGAAATGAGCTTTTGGAAAATAATTATCTGATTGATAGGAATAAAAATTTATAACTGATTGATTAGAATAAATATCTAAATTTTAGCTCGAATAGAATAAATTGTGCAGTGTACATATAAATTGATTATATCATAAAAATATTGCTAATTAATATAAATTCTATTTATTTTTTTTAGAACTATTAATACTTTATACATTTCAAATTTAATTTTCGGAAAATATTTGATTGATATAAAAAAGGCTTTAAATTATATGTTTATTTTTTTCTGTATCTCTTTAGTACTCACAGTTTTTTATTGTTTGTCTTTATGGCAATTAAAGTGTGTCACAAAACTTGTTCTAAAAATTCAGAATTGATGGAATTTGTCATTGTGGTCTCATATCTATATCAAATTTTTTATTTATATCATAAATTCCCATCTATATCATAAATATATTAATTTTTTTTTAATCAAGTTGAAAAATAAATAGGTCTTTTGGATGAAATAGACCCAACTTGGTATCTAAAACTTTTTACTGTTGGTCAAGAATAGAAAATTTTTCTAAAAGCATAAATATAAATCAAATTTTAAAATTTTCAAGTTCAGAAAGGTAAAAATTATCAAGTTAGAGGGAAAAAAAACGTATATGAAATGTAACATACCCTTTCAAATCTACCTAAAAATGTACCTTAATAGATTGGATAAAAAATTGAAAATTTTTTTTATTTGTTAATGAAAATAAAGTTTTTTATGTTTTTCAGAAAACATATTTGAATTTGAAAACTAAAATTTGTTTTATATTTATATTCTTAAAAAAAGTTTAAATTAAAATTTTTGATTAAAAAAAATTGAAGTTTAGGCTTGTTTTGAAAGACTTAAATCTTTTTCAGTTTGGCTGAAAATTTTTTGTTAAATGTGTGACTATAGTGCCAACTTTTTATCGACTCCAAATTTAAAAAGTTAGGGATCTGCCATAAAATGATGTACTCCCCCCCCCAAATATTTTTTACTTCCCTTCGTCACAAAGTGTCATAATTTTTCATCAAACCGATAACTTCAAATAAATAAATAAAAATTTAGTTTTCATTATCTGAATCTTTTTTTTTTAAATATATATATGCAAACTCATTGACAATCATAGGGGATTGAAGGAAATTCAAAAATCTAGATTTCTCGGAAACATTCCTAAAAATTCCTCCACTGCCATAAGATATTTTGATTGTTACGAGCATTTTATCCTGCATCAACGTAAAATGGTATGTCTGTGTACTTAACCTGTGTTTGTGTTAGAGATGAGATAGGCTTAGCCAATGTTTGATTCATTATCAGTTTCTATTATTCAAAGTAGTTTTGAGTTGGCTATTAAACTACCTTGAACTAGAGAAACTGAATAATTTCTTCCTTTTATTTTTATTTACTTGCTTTTTTTCATGGAAGTGATAGAAATTGTTATTATTATTTTTTTTATTTCATCACTAAAGATCCCAGAATTTAGTTTATTACTCAGATATGTTTTAAATAATCTTAAGCTCAAAAAAAAAAATATTTTAGGCGATTTTGAATTACAATAAATTTTTTTTAAACAAGTCCAAACTCATCTCTAGTCTGCATCTGTCTTTCGTAAAAATTTTGTGATGTCCTGCTCAAATGTGCCAAGTTGTGTTACACACATTACAAGTCTCAAACATTTTAATTTATAATCTTAGAAAACCAGTTGTCTTTGTGGTTGATTTACATAGTGTATGTACTGCAAATTTTAAACAGGTTTGAAGTGTTTATTTTTGTACGTTGTTTAGTAATAACTATATCTGAAATATATTTCATTTTTCTTTTTTAATTTATAGTTTGCATAGATTTTGCTTTTTTTTTAAAACATAGTACCTTATTTCATTTCCTTACTTTATACTGCTCCATATTTATATCTTGTTATGTGTATTTTTTTCTAAAAAGAATGTTATTTGTGTGAAAATAATTGCTTGTTTGATTAAACTCATTATTTTAATTTTGAATGCATAAAAAAGCGCTTGTTTATTATATTGCTTTACATTATATAAATGTGTAATAAAAATAGTTAATTTTCTCCCCTTGTGATAAAATATTATTAAAATTAAATTATGGGTGCACAACCTGTGCTTTAAGGGCGAATTACAGCTCTTAAATAGTCAAAAGTGTGACTCTCACCCACTACCCAAATAAAAATAATTATAACTGTTAACAGTTATAAATTCTTTTTATTAGTAACTGTGTCTTTTGAAATACATAGTTCCCGAATTGAGTATTAGAAATGTAATTAATTTTTATTTTTTTTATCGAAATTTTTACTGCGTTTGCAACATAGTTAAAAAATTGATGAAGTGAAAAATATAAATTAATTTTTAATGAGAAAAATTAAAAACTTTCTATAATTTAATCAAAAAAACTATTTTATTGCAGAAAAGAAAATTTGCACAAAATTACAAATTTTTTAATTTAAGTATATGTATACATTTACTTCATACATTATGTAATTGACTGTTTTCTGCCTTTTAATTTTTGAGACATTGATATTGTTCCTATAAAATTAGATAATTATTACGTTATTTACAAAAAATCTAAATTTAATTAAATTTTAAAGCAAAATTATTATTTCTTCTTGTCCTTCTGCAAGAAAGGTTGTGTGCCCCAAATTAAGTATTCTTAATTTATAATAAAATTAAAGTAGAAAAATTTTTTTTTACTCTTTTTAACTATTCATACCTGTAAGCTAACTTATCTCTTTACTAACTCAAATTTTCAATAATAATACACTACTTTTTTATTTAAAAAATTTTTTTTAGTAGAAAGATTTAAATTGATTTATGCAAAAAGCATTTGTTCTATGATTTAAGAATATTTTGTGCACAAATGAACTGATTAAAAATTCTGTAATTTTTTATTTTGGAGAGAAAAAAAAATTCTAATATTATTTTGAGCAGTTCTACATTTGCTAGTTCTTCAAGTTTTGTCTGCTTACATGCATATATGTATATATTTTGTTGCTATTATTTAGAAAAGTGAAAACCTAAAAAATTTATGTTTTAGTGAAAGTCATTTGTATAAAATATATTTTCTAGTATTTGTATTTTGAAAAATTTTAGAGGAGTATGACATGTACTTCATATATTATAGTATATAGGTATTGCAAAACAATCAAAATATGATGTAAATGGTGATATTAGCTAAAGAATGTTACATTCTTGTTATACGTTTCACTCTTTTAAAAGAGAAATTAAGACATCTCCCATTAAAAATACTTTAGACTCTCGATTGATAGGGATTTAGCGAATAGCCAAAATAATCATATTTATCCAAATTTGATGAAAAATTTCAAAAAAATCCTACAAAATTTATAATTATAAGTACAGTTGTTTACTAATTTTGATACAAAAAGAAGAGGATAGATATTAATTTTAATGCTGTATTTATATTTGAAATTATACTAGTACTATAAAAGAAATTATTTAATTGTAGTTTTTTACATCATTTTTAGGGGTAGAAATTAAGAAAGTTTAGCCATTGGTCGTACTGGACTAGTTACTGAATGATATAACTAGTCCATTCACATTTTCTATGGTCAGTTTATGTGTATCTATCAGATTTTTTCAAAGAAAAGTAATAAAATGAATTTAAATAAACATTACAATGCAAGGAATGGGAATTGTATATAATCGTCATGAAATATGGCATGTTATAACTATAACACAAACCAAAACAGGAAACTAAAAATTAAAAAAAACAAACTGCATACCATTCATTTACATGGATTGCTAGTTCAGTGACCTCTAATAATAATTTTATGGTGGTCCAAATAAAATTTTTGTAGTACTAGACCACCAATCAATTATTCATTTCAAGACTCAACATGATTTTTTTTTTAAGCCTTTATCTTCTTGCATCACGTAATTAACTTTTTTGGCGTGTTGTTGTGACTTAATGTTTGCCTTAAGGGTTCACCGTGACTTAATTTTTGCCTTAAAGTATCTCTGTGGGCTTGTCTTACTTTAAAGACATGGTGTAATGGATGATCTGAACCCAGTTAATCGAAAGTCTATGGTATGTATTGAACTTCATATATATTTATTTTTCTTAAGCTTTTTTTTTTTAAACAAAGCACTTATTCCAGTTACGAAACATATTTTTATTTGTTAAAACAACTGAGCACCATTCTGTTTTGTTTTTTTTTTATATAAAAATGTAGAAATTAATCTGATCTTATTTTGTATTGTTTATTTTTTAAATAATGTATAAATTGTTTTGATTTCATTTTGTATTGTTTATTTTTTTAATATTCTCTATTAATTCCCTCTTTAAAATTTGTAAGGGAGAGTATTTTTGCTCAAATTTATTTTATTGCTGTAGATTTTTGTTTGTAAGTTGTAATATGGAGCTTGCTAAAATAATAGTGTTAAGTATGTATCTATGTTAGTTTTTTTTTTTTTAATTTAGATATTTAAATGTGTTAATTTTGTTTCAAGTTCCTATATGCCAGTAAATGTTTACGTCTTATTTTTTAACTTAATTTCTATTAAACAAAACCTTAGCATTACTGTGTTTTTGTTAATATAAAACCATTAAGAAGGTAGATCTGGATACACAACTACAGTTAAATTTTAAGTATTGTTAGATGAACTGTAAACCTAATCGTTCTTAACCTACCTTTAACTTATATGTAAGCAAAATTTCCATTGTAAGTTTTTATTTAGCTTTTGTTTTTATGTGAAAGTAATTTTAGTAATTTTTCAGTTATAAGCAAAAGCATTTTTAAACTCAAAGATCCATAATTATTTGTGGGTCTTTAAAGCCATGTGTACATAGTCTTTATAACCAATTATGATCATGAGTCTTAAATCAAGTTTGATCTAATTTGTGGTGAAGGAAAATATATCTCGGTTTATTTTTGATTTAACCAATTAGAATGAGATCCATATGTTTTTAACCTACGTTGCAAGTCACATTAAATTACAGCTGGCTATAAAAATTAAACTCTCAAAAAATTTGTGATAGTTATTATGTTTTGTTATCTTCAGAGTGTATGTTTCTTAAAACGAAAACATATACTACTAGAGCTTTTTGTTTCAAAAAAAAAAAGAAAGAAAAACTCTTTTCACCAAAAATTAGTTAGTCTAATGAATAGTGTTATTTTGTTAAGCCCATTAATTAAAATATTTCTTTCCTAAAGATTTATAAAATGTGCAGTTTTAAAAGAGGGAAAATTGAAACCATAAATTTGAAATATGTTTTTTTCTTTGTGAGCATTTTTTTTTAAATGTTGCTTTTTTTTGTATATAGTTGTAATATTTGTTTTTATTTGAAATTTTATATCTGCTCAGCTTTCTTTTATATTCAGCAATGTTGAATTAACATTGTTGTTTTATATGATAAAGCATATTGATGTATGTTCCTATATACTGAATTGATAGGTGCTCTTATTTTTAACCCACCGGCGGTTCTGTCCATAGAAAGTCACACTCTTTTATCCTCCCAAATGCACATGAAAATCCTCACTCAATATTTTACAATCCCGTAATTAACAAACAATCCTGTAAAAATGGCCTTGGATTTTTTGGGGTGCTCCTAATCGTCCATCTCTAAAATTACAGGGTTGCCGGTCCCCCCAGGAAGAATAGAAAAACCTGGAAAATACAGAGAATTTAAAAATCATCTAAAATAACTGAAGAAATGCAGGGAATTTTGAAATTTTCCTTACAAACTGGGAAAATACGTGGAATTTTATTTCTTATTTTTGTCTTAAAAAATGCTGAGCTCTCAAAGCCCAATCTGTGGGACATTTAAAGATGATATTTCAGCTATTTCATTTACTGTAGTGGTATTTGTTTTAGGTAATGTTATGCCGTTCCTTATTTCTTTATGTTTTTCCAGCAATTAAAACTAGCATAGTTATCCTCCAATAGCTCACATAAGAGTGCAGTGATTGTGTGTTTCCTCTTAATGTATTGTATATAATATGTGCAGTAAAAACACAGGTAATGATTTTTCCAGATGTGAGTGGCAACTCTCAATTAGATTATCTAGGACAGGGATGGCGAACCAATGGCACGCGTGCCACTTATGGCACGTGACACAATATTTTGGGCACCCCACCGATCGCAATTGTTATTGCACTATGAATTGTTATTACACAAATGTTATTACATTATGAAGCTTATGTAACAATTAAATTAAAAATCACAAAAACAAACAAAATAACAAACAACTATTAATAAAAATATTAACAATTAATGCTAAAAAAAACAATTAATAACCATAAAAAAACAAGTTAACAATAAGTAACTAGCAAAAAAAATTAACAGTCTTGCTTAAACTAACATCTTACAACCTAATATAAGTTATTTGTCATATAATCTGCAGCAATAGAAGTCACACTGATATTACTTTAAGTTGAATTACGCCTATAACTGAGACGTTGCAAAATGTATTTTTTTTTCAATGTAAATAGTTTTGAGTTGATAGTATTTAGTATTAGTATTTTCCCAATAATCACGAAGTCAAAATTACTTGACGGCACGTCTATGACATCATTAAACAGTTTTTTAGAAAAAATGGCACGTTGTTGTATAAAGGTTCGCCAACCCTGATCTAGGAGAACAATGACCCTCCATACCACAGTGTTCTGATTTAAGGGTGGGACAATTAGTCTAAACCAAAGTTGTGTAAAAAAATGTAAACATTTCGAAGCAGTAAAAATGAAAATGTCAAATCAGCCAGTGGGTTAAGCAATGCTACAAGTTTACTAATATTCCTTTTTTTTTATATATATACATATATATTTTAGTTAGCTAATTTAGCCTGCTCATATGATAAAATGTCTCAAGCATAATATATTGTATTCTGATTTAAGTTGGTAGTACGATTTTTTACCGATATTGGTAATGTTTCAATTTTTATTCTGAAACAATTCAATAATCAACTTTCCAAACTTTCAACTCTGCGTAAAATTGCTCCTAATTTTTCCTTTTAAGCACTTTTTTTGAAATCTGTAGCCTTCAGAATGACTAGTTTTTGTTGCAAAAAAAAAAAAAAANGAGATTCTTATTTACGAGATTGGAATCAACTTTGAAATTCAGAAGTACTTTTTTATTTATTTATTGAAAGTGGGATTAAAATGTTTTCAACTCTAAGCAAGTAACATAAAATCAGTGTTGTTCTGTCACTCTTTAACTCATAGACTACAAATTAAAAACATGCTTATATTTCTTTATGTCAAAAAAATAAATAAAAATAATAATCTTATGTGAAGCCTTAGAAAAAGTACTCTTAAATTCTTTTAAAAATATAGTTGAGTAATGAAATGTAATCTTTGCAGTTGTTAATGTCTTACAGTTACTGTTTTCAGTCTGTAATCTTAAATAAGAGAATTTATTTCTACAGTTGCTCTTAAAAAAAAAAAAGAGGTGTTTCCACTTTAAAGTTTGTATAAAAATAACTTAATTTAGGAAATTTTTTATTCTTACTTACTGCTGTAATTCATTGAAAGGTGCTTTGTAATACAAAATAAGAAAAATTAGTTTTGCTTGTCAAAGTTTCATTTCTTATTTGTTTAGATTATTTACAAAGTAATTTAAATATAGTTATCGAATCTGATGCCAATGTCTCATTTGGTCAGCCTTTTTCTTTAAACATAGCAATGATTTTTGTTAGCATGAGCTCTACGAGTTGTTAATATGTCATTTGTAACACATTCATTGCATCTACCAATAGTGTGAGATAACATAATTTTGGATCTAGATATGGATGTTTTTTTCCCGATCTCATTCTGCAAATGCTCAATAGAATTAATATCTGGAGATGGTGAGGGCTTCCACAACAAAGTGAAGTTTCCATCGTGTCTCTCAAACCAATCCAGCAGAATGCATTATCTTGTTGAAAATACTCCTTGGCTATTACAATGAATCATTAGCATAAAGGGATTTATTTGGTCTTTTGACATTGTTTTGGTAAGAGATCTTATTTTGTCTTGTCCATGCAAATACTATAATGAAGGTCCTAACTCATACCAACACTAGTACTCAAGAGGCAACACTAGAGGTAACTGTCAGGTAATCATAATAGAGTAGTCTCTTCCATGTCTGTCAATTTTTACTTTGATTAAAAAATATATTTTGTAAACAATAACACATATAACAAGTAATGTTTTAAAAAAAAGATTTTTATCCCTTTTTTATTTATCTGTACCTCTCGAACGAAACCTCAATATTTTAATGAATAATAATAATTATATTTTAATCTTAATGAATATAAAATTTTTAAATTTTTTTTTCCTTTTTAATTTAGATTTGAGACTTTTATCTTTTTCTATTTAATCTTTCAATTACAAGAAAGAAATATTTAAAAAAATTTTCCGAATTACTTTCTTGTTTTATAGTATAGCCAATTCCACACCCATAAAGCTAAACAATGAATGTGTAGTAATATGTTATGCAAAATACACATCTTTTGAAAGTTTTATCCCTTCTGATTTATTGTTTTTTTTTTCTTTGCTGAATTCAATAGTATAATTAAAATTCTAAAATACACTTTTGATAATTTTTAAAAAAGCCAAAACCTTTTGCATATTATATTATACTATACTTATTGTTTTGCTTTGTAAATTTCTTTTAGTTATTTGACCAAAAACTTTTTCATTTCAGCCTTGATTCATTTTAATCTTATTTTACATTTGTATTAACTGTTTCAGAAGAAGCAACTTTGCATACATCTGCAAATTTAAAGAAAGTAAAAACTAGGTTAAAATTTCAACTCATTTTTGAGAAAAGAGAATAATAAATATTCAAAGAATTAGAAACAATGTAAGTTTCTCAGATAAAGCAATTAAGAAATGCATTATTATTTTTATGTTGAGGCTCTTAGTTTTGATTAGTAAACATTTGTACATTTTGAAGTATATGGTATTGCATACTCCTATTATTTGTTCCTAACATAAAAGTAACTACACATTATAATTTCATGTGGGAAAAATTCCCTAGTGAAAACTTATTAATCAAAATATGTGTTTTAATTTTATAATTTGAAGTGTGTTCATGTTTTGTTTATGTTCTTAGCATGAACACTTCTAGTTTTGTATCACATATATATTAGAATCGAGTTCTAATTATAGAAGATTGATGTAATTGTCTGTGATACATGTTTTATAATTGCTGTTATTCTCTGTATGCAAAAATAAAATTAAATTTTACTTATTTCTGTTCTCTTATTTATGTGTATAGTAATTGTTTTACGCTTGTACAACTCACCTATCAACAAAAATAAATAAATTGATGTTTAAAATTTTTATTAAACACTTAATGATTGACAGTATGTAAAACTTAGCCATGTTTACATGGGCTGGCTGGGATGAAACAGGGAGGGTAGAATTTGATATCATTAGATAAAAAAATACTACTGCTACTACCCGCCATGGAGGTTTTTAAAATTTCGTGACTAACAGCGAGATTGTGGTAATGTGATCGGCATTGCGCACAAGTCGCCTTTACTTCCCAGACAAGCTAGTACGTATCGCTCTGAAGCTAACAAGCCGCTACTTGGAACCGAACCCTAGTTCTTCTCAATGACAGTTCAGAGCCTTAACCGCTGAGCCATAGCGCCAGATCATTAGAAAGATTTTTCAAAATATGTTACAAGACTGTCATATCTCGAGGTGTCTTTATTTTAAACAATTTTTACGCCATTTTTATTTTGCAACTACAGTGCCACTAATGAACCAAAATATAGCAACTTGCATGTCAAACTGGGGTATTTTTTTCTGGTAAATCCGAATTAATTTATGAAAAAATGGGGCTTCTATTTAAGATTATGAAGAGCGGGGATGAGATTTTTCCGCTTTTTTCACTTTCATCTCTTGAATTTCAGCTTTTTTATCAAAAATTCAGATTTTCTAAAAAATTCACTTTTTTTTATAAGTATTCCGCTTTTTCAGAAAATTCACCGATTTTCAAAGAGAAACGGAAAATTCAAACTACATAGCTACCAATCCTTTCTCATTTTTACTTATTTTAGCTATTTTCTCCCCTTTCATACGCAGCAGATAAGATTTTCCGAATTTTTAACCCGCTCTCCAGATAGATCCGATTTTTGTAGTTCAAACGACGCTGCTTCTGACAAGCCTTTTAGAGGTCCAAAGCCTGGAATCTGCTAATATCTCGATTCTTATTCACACGATTTTAATAAACATAGCTTTTCATATTTGCGTGTTGCGATTCTTATTCACGCGATTTGAATATTGTATGTTGAGATTCTTATTTACGAGATTTAAAAATCCAATATTGTGATTCGTATTTATTCCTTTTTAAAAACCTATGTAGCGATTCGTATTCACGCAATTTTAAAATTCTTGATTTGCTCATGCGGTTTATATCATCAAACATTGATTTTCGTATTTATACGTGATTTTAAAATAAGGCATTGGGATTCGCATTCACGCATTCTAAAATTAATGCATCATAATTCTTATTTATGCGATCTAGAAATTATGAATCGTGATTTGTATTTACGCATTTTAAAAATTCTCTATCCCAGTTTGTATTTTCTCATTTTCAAAATCATATATCTAGTTTCATATTCATGTGATTTCAAAATCCATAATTGTTATTCATATTCACGCAATTTTAAGATCAACTATCGCGATTCTTGTAAGAAGTAAGTTTTTGTTAAAAATTAGTTACTATAAAGGTGACTGTTTTTCTAACGATGATTATTAGTATACATAAGTGTTACAACATCAGAGAAACTGGAAGGGAATATATTCAAAACTTACATTCTGTGCTTGCAAGGAAGAAAAAATAGGATTTGTCACAAGATGTTTGAAGATGGCCTAACGACTAAATATAGCAAACATAAAAGATATCGCAAACAAAAGCAATCACTTAAAAAGGGTTTTAATTTATTTTTTTTGGAAAAAGAGTTAATTAACTCATCATCAGAATTTTATTTATAATTGCTGTTATTTATGCTATAAAATGCAAAATTCTTATCAAATAAAAAACAATTATCTAAACAGTTGCTGATTGTCATGTAATTTTTCAAACTAAAATAGCAATTTTTGTATGTTAAGGAGTTACTATATATTTCTACTTCACTGTTATTGATATGTTTCAGAGGGCTCTAGTNTACTTGGGACCGAACCCTAGTTCTTCTCAATGACAGTTCAGAGCGTTAACCACTGAGCCATAGCGCCAGATTTTTCAAAATATGTTACAAGACTGTAATATCTCGAGGTGTCTTTATTTTAAACAATTTTTACGCCATTTTTATTTTGCAACTACAGTGCCACTAATGAATCAAAATATAGCAACTTGCATGTCAAACTGGGGTATTTTTTTCTGGTAAATCCAAATTAATTTATGAAAAAATGGGGCTTCTATTTAAGATTATGAAGAGGGCCACTTCCCCACTGGGGTAAGATAATGGGGTCGAATATGACATCACTTAAAAACCATCTTTTTTAAAAATATTTTATTTGCAAATTTTTTGATGTGTTTTTTTTTCAATGTATCCTTCCGTTTTCATACATTTTGAACATTCTGTAGAACAGAAACTTTAATTACCAAAAGTAACTTTACTTAAATTTGGTGAAGAGTTGACCATATGAAGGAACTCGAACTGTTATCGATAAGAATCGTTTGATCTTGAAAGGAACTTTTGTTCCATGAAAGAAGTAAATTGTATGTCCCTACAAATTATAATGAAAATTAGAATTCACGAATTGGAAATATCAGTTTGAGAAATTGTGGCCTTTACAATTTTAATTTAATTACTTTTTATACAAATTTTTACACCCTTGTTTCTATTTTCGCAATACTTCAAATTACTCGATTCGTTTTTTGTGCTAATGATTATTTGCCATAATTAACATTTGTTAAATATAATTAGGCATTCAATATTAATTATACATTCAATATTAATTACTGTCAATATTATTAAATATATCAAACTCAATATTGATTATACATTTTTTTTAAAAAATTTGCGCATACTATTGAGAGGTTTAGCTTCAAAGTTTGTCGTTTCTCAGGAAACAAATTATGTTAATGGAAAGAAGAAAAAAAAATAACTTTAATTATATGAACTGCGCCATAAGTAGACTTTTACATATATGTTTTATGTTTGCTCATTTGAAATGTTTGCGATAAATTACTTTTGTTGGCAATATTACACATGTAAGATAGTTATTAATTTTTCTTCTATTTGTTTCAACATTTAATAAAATTTTACTGAAATTTGACTCATAAGTTATTGCTCTAAGTTTTTATTTAAAATTTCTTTTACAGAGCAACCTACTTCAATATTTACCAAAAAAAAATTTCCACTAAATTTTCTGAAATTTTTATATGAACCTAAACGAAAAAGTTGAAAAAATCAATTTCATGTCAAATCTATAAAAAAAAAACATAATACTGAAATAAATACAAATACTTTAATCTATAATTCCTTTGGTATAAAAAGTAAAATGTATGAAGTTAATCAGACGTAAAGCATTATGTATATGCAATACAGTACATATATAGTACATGCAAAAATGTATATATATATTTGTTTCTTCAACATCCTATATGAGTTGACAATAAGTAATTTTTGAGCAAAAAATAGAAGAAAAATTTAAATAAAATTCCTATTATGCATATTAAAAATATATATAAAAAAGGTAAAAGTTATACAAATACAATTTTAAATTCTAATTACATATAAAGGAAAATGTTTAAATGGCATATAATATGTGAACTACATGAAATATATTATGCCTAATGTAATATAGTACGTATATAATGCATGCAATGTATTTATATTTTCTTTAACATCATATATAAGTCATCAGGAAGTCAGTGTCTTTCTTAATAAAAATAGAAAATTAGTCTATTTATTAAAATTAGTTTATTTATTAAAGAAAAAAAATCCAGACAACTCATATAGGATGTCCAAGAAAATGTTTTAAAATCCGAAATATGCTTTTGTATATTTGTTAATTACACTCTTAGAAAATATGGTCCAACGTTGAACCATAATATCAGTTCTTAGAACCATACTATGGTGCAAATTTGATGCTACCCAAATAAAGTATTGAGCTCAACTTTGTTTCTGTGCAAGTTGAATCATAGTATTGTGTACACTGTTAGAATTTTCATTCCAAAATTATGGTAAAATAACCAGCAGCAGTCTGTCCATCCAATTAACCCTAAAGTTTACGGTAAAGAACATTTTTTACATTTATGGTTTTGAAGCCTTTTGCAACTGGTGTGGTTAAAAAAACCATACATACGTTTTTTTTTAAACCATTTTCAACTAGCACGGTTTTAAAACCGTGAAAAATAAATTTAACTGGACATTGGATATAGTTTATCAGCTTTATGGTGCTTGCCATCGAAGCGTGAATGATAGTATTGTATTCTAATAACTCTGGGTCACAAATTGGGAGGAGCAGGATACTCTTCATGTGTTGAAGGGAAGGGGGGAAATATTGTCAACACTGGGACTCGAACCCCCGTTCTGTCCGTCATGAGATGGACAGAGATGCCTTACATTAGTTAGTTATAATATGTACTCCGCTGCGAGGAACTAAGTGGCTTCATTAGGTAGGCCTAGTTGGTGCGATAAAATTATGGTCGTTTAACCGTATTATGGGAAAGTAATTTTTCTCACTGTTAACAGTTCGGATACCATCTTATTTATGATTATTTGACTATTTTATTTGAATATGGTAAAATAAGGATTAAATAAATTGTTATTTAACCATTTTTTCCGAGAAATTTCGAGCAGTGCATAATAAAGTGCAATTTGATGCTGCCCAAATAAAGTGTTGAACTTAACTATGTTTCTGTACAAGTTGAACCTTTGTATTGTGTAATCAAGTTTTAGTAATACGATAATATGGTGCAGCTTAGTATCATATTATGGTTACTGTGATTTTGAACAATATAATGATTCATTACGCTAGAAAAATTCCAATAGTATAGTACTGCATTTGAATTTTTTAAATACTAAAGCTCGCTGCTTATTATTAAATGCGTTGTTAATTATGTGAGCCAATAACAAAAATTTCTGAAAGAAAATGCATTTTTATAAAACCTCTGCTTACGTGTATAATAATTTTTTTAATCATAATAAAACTAGAAAACTTTCAGCAAACTAATATCACCATAAAGCTTATTTTCTTGAAGATTAGTATTTGATAAATTAAATTTGGTATGGATGGCCATATATTATATATGTGTTACCTGGCAATTCACAAATATATTTTAAAAACGGAATGTACTGTAAAATTTAAAAATGAAATTAGTTTGAGCCAATCATTACAATGTGTTGATAAAATTATTATTTTTAAAGTATTATTTGCCTTTATAAACTTCAAATTTTTAAGAATGAACAAAAATTTGAAAAATATATCAGTTTAAAAATATATCATATATCATCAGCATACATGGCAACGTTATTTTTAAAAAGTAACGAGTAAAAGTACAAGTAATTTAAAAAAAAGTAACAAGTAAAAAGTTCTTATTTTAAAAAGTAACGAGTAAAGAGTACAAGCAAAAGTACAAGTACTAAACAAAAAAAGTAACGATTTAAAAGTGCATTTCTAGGAAATCAAAGATTCAAAGTAACCTATAATTTTATTGAATATTATTCTTACGTTCTTTAATGTTTTTGCA
>NC_092205.1:6029164-6049830 GCF_043381705.1 Parasteatoda tepidariorum
AAGTAGGGCATAATAATTTTTTTCTTTCTTCTTTAAACGCAACTAGTATTTGCTACTGGACGCTTTAAGTCTGTAAATTAAATAACAGAAAATGAAATCAGATGAAGTGCAAAAAATATCAACAATATTTTTCTTTAACATGTTCTTTACCAGCACTTCATACTATAACAAACCATTTTTGCACTTTATCTGATTTTTTAAAATTTAAATTACAGAGATAGAGCCTACTTTAAGGTTCACCATTTGCAGTTGTTACTCTAATATTGTTCAATAGCGAAATTTTTGTTTGTTTGAATGGTTGTGTAGCATACAATATGGAGCAACAAAAAAAAATTTTTTTTTAAAGTGTTGGACTTTTGGTAATTTTTGCCACCATTTTATTTTGTATTCATAAAATATTATAAGAAAACTAAACTATTCAATTAAACAACTTAACTTAAACTACTTAATTACCTTCAATAAAAATCCACTTTTTGTGTTTAAAATATATTTAATTTTAAAAATCTGATTTGAAGTAAGAATTTTGAAAAGCCAAGAAAGATTTAGAAAGAAACTTTAATTTTTTTATATTTTATAACCGTCGTTGAACAACCGATCCAATTTTCGGGTTTACCACTACTAATGTTCACCTCCATAGCCTTGTAATTTCGAACTCCAGAAGACAAGGGAACTCCTAGACCCAGAATTGGGAGAAATTTGCCTTCGTGGAGTAGTTTTAGTTGGAACTAAACCGCATTTGCGTTACATGGAGAGAAAAACCACGAAAACCTTCCTCGGTTAGCCTGACGGCAAGGGGAGTCTAACCCATAATCCGACTACTACTGAGAATATTTTATATCAGCACTATGATCGATGCAAGCCAGATGCGGAGTTCGTATCGACTTGCAACCCCTGGAATTCGAACCCGGTTCACCTTATTAGAAAGCGAACGCTATATCACCTGAGCCATCATGGTTTAACTTGAAACTTTAATAAACGTTTCGTATTGATGACGTTTGAAAACAGATTGAAATGAGTGAAAAGAACTGAGATACAATTTGTCGTATGGAAAACCCGTTTAAAACTATCGATAGAGTTAAAGAAGATTGGGATCTGGAACACTCATTTTTTCAGCAACTGGTGAGCGTAGAATATCATGCTTAGCATAAAAAAAAAATGATCATTGGAGTTCTGAAAAATTAGCAAAAGTTCCTTCCCTCTATGGAAACACTTTACCCTGACATCTTTCTGTTACATTAAAAAAATTCTATTTCTCACACTTCAAACCACACCACAAAATGGCTGAATGATAGTGAAATAAATATTTTAAAGTTGCCTGCATCATCCCCTGGTTTCAGCCTCACAAAGGGTTTGTGAGGAATAATGAAAAAAAAAATGAAAAAGAAAACAGAAAAGAAAATGGTTAAAGAATTAAAGGAAGATTTGTTAAAAATATGGGACGAAACTATCAACGCTCTTAACTCTCTCGTTGAATCTGTGCGAATACGACCTCAAATGATTATTAGAAGAAAGCATTTACAACTGATTTATCTGCATAATGCTGTGTAAAGATAAGAAATCTTGAAATGACTTTGAATTTGAGATTTCTATTTTTCTATTATTTTTAAATAAAGTATTTTTTTAAAATTTCAAATTCATTGTCTGTACTGTAGTTCACGCAGACCTATAGGGGATCTTCACGCTTCAGAACTTAATTTTGTAATTCGAAGAGGTTACCTCAAATATGTAAATTAATAAGAGCAGTCGATAATTAACTTACGAAATCGGACACGAGAACTTTCTTTCCCTGAATAAACATACCTTTTTTCGACAGATTCGGATTTTTGATTTCCCAAAATATAGGGCAGCAATCTGTGAAACAGGGTCCCACTATTTTGATTACAAAAGTTGTCCAATGTTTGTACCCCAAAATGTTAATTTTATTTTTTCGTCATATATCGCCATAACTCAAGGACTTTTTTAAGTGAATCGAAAAATTTTTGCATACGATTATAAAATTTGTTTTCCCTCATATAATTTCAGGCAACAAATGACTTTTAGTTAACATTTGTTATTTTTGATTATTTTATTTAATAAATAGTAAAAAAAAATTGTCAGTAAAAAATAAGCTAAATAGCAAAACAAAGTTGAATAGTAAGGTATACAATATTTTACACCATTCCAATGATTGTAGGATTATATGGCAAGATGCAAAATCTTATGAAATCGGTCGTATAGTTTCTGAAAAATGAAATTTTGAAAATAAGATTTTTTTCTTCAAAAATTCGATTTTTCAGGAGCTATTCCGCAGATTTTGTTCAAATTTTGTATTAAGCTATGTAAAATTAAATTTTCAAATTATTTAAAAAATTGTATACCTTACAATTCAAAATTTTTTTTCACAATAATTAAATAAAATGCAATAAAAAATACTGAATATTTACTCAAAGTAATTTTTTAAACTCAAAGTAATTTTTTGGAATTAGTTTCGGATAAATGAATTTGGTTGCCGTTGACCATGAAGTTGTGGTGCCTTAACCCCCCATGACCCCCTGGGGGTGGCTTTATCTTACTTTGCTTTTTTACAATTGCCTACAAAAAAAAAATTCAAATCGCAAAAAAAGTTCTCGATATATGTCACTAAATCAAAAAATAAAATACTTTGTAAATCTTTCGTCACCAAGCTATTGATTTCACAGACTGCAGCTACCCCCTTAAATTTTAGAAGGAAGCCGCACTCCGTGGAAATCTGAACTCCTTAGAAAAAGCATGTTTATTCAGAAAAAGTACGCTTTTGTTCATAACTTAATCCTGTTTTACATTTTGTGCCAATTCAAAATTGTTTCGACTGTTATTAAATAAAATAATGAAAAATAATAAATGTTCCCGAAAAGTTATTTTTTTTCCATCGAATTATCTTTTGAAAAAAGATAGTGTGATATAATTATGTGAAAATCTTTTTCAATTCGCTTAAAAAATTCTCGAGCTGTAGCGAAATACGCAAAAAGTAAAATTAACATTAAGGGGTCCAAACTTTAATTAGCATATTTGAAGTCACCCTCTCGATCAATTAGATTGAGTCCTATAACGTGAAGATCTAACAATAAGATAAAAAGTTATTCAGAGTGGTCCTCTTTTTCAAGGATTTTTTTCCAGGAAGTGGTGATAGAAATGAGAGATTTTGGCACGGCTTTTTTAATTTTAGGAAAATAAAATATCTGAATCCTGACTTGCCGTGGTTTTAAAATATGCAAAGTGTTCTTTTGAAGGCACTTTTTTAAAGGGCGGCCCGCTCTTCCTGCTCTTTGATGCGCCCTATTTGCCCTTTTAGTAAAAATAAGCCGCCATCTCATTAAAACACAACCTTTTTATTCATACTCCATTAAAAAAATAATTCATCGTTTAAACACAGTTAATTATACACAGGAAAAATTTTCTGTGTTTGTAGGTTTAATTCTGATTACTATTAAAAATATTTATTTTGTCAGAATTATTTTAAACTGGTTAAATTTTTATAAGTTTCGTGTTTTTTTTCGGAGGTATATTAATGAATTTAAGTAATTTCAAAATTATTTTTAAATACTTTTTCTTTTTTTAAAAAAAAGGTATCTTTAATGTTTATTTTCTCATAATTTTCAGCTTAAATTATAGAAGAAAGCTATCAAGTTATTTATTAATAAGAATTTTTTTTTAGTTTGCTTTTTTTGGAAGAAAAAAAATTTTTGTGCACAGTGATTGTCTTTTAGCATGCTTCATGTATTTTTATAGACTACAAATTTTTCTCTCATTTAAATAATGAGTGAAGATTAATTTTTGAACTATAACATATAAAATAGTATAAAAGGGTAATTTAGAAATTTTTATGGATCAAATTCAGTTATAGCATAACATTACATATTTTGATAAATTTTGACGATGTTAAGTGAGTGCCCTTTTCTGTGAGGAAGCGACTTGGTCTTTTTTGATTTATACGTGGAATTTTGCAACATGGTCTAAATACATAACAGAATCCGACATCTCTCGTGAAAATTTTAAATCATTATCAATGTTCTAGTTATTAACTCCATTGCTAAATACTGAAAATTATTCTTAAAAAGACATTTATAAAATTGTCTCTATGTATTCCTTAAGGAATTTTAATATATATATTTTTGTGATACCACAATGGGCATTAAATATTCCCCAGCTTTTAAAATTTCTTACATTTATTTTTTTAATCATTCTTAATCGAATCTCGATTAAATTAAACCAAGTATTTAATTTTTGTTACATTTTATAAAAAAGCATATATGAATATTTTATACTTTTCTTAACAGTCAATGTAATGGATAACTTTTTATTTCAATACAAATGTAAAACTCCTTAATTCACTGTCGCGACTAAATCGAAAACAAAATGTATTTATAACTCTTTATTTCTTACCACAAGAATGTTTCACTTACATAGTTATACCATTTCTCACCGTCTTTTTGGCGATTAGCCTTCGCCAAATTATCTTCAAATTTAATATTGATTACGGTGGGTCGGGTTTATTTTTGGCTATTTTATCTTTCGATAAATCGCAAACCTCTTCCCATGCTCCTAACTGTCAGTTGAGGACAATTTCCTTACTGATAATTTTCAATTCTTGTTGATCGGCCAACAGTTGAATTTATATCTTCACCGAAATTCTGGATGCTAAAAGAATGATTCTCTTGATTCCTTTAAAGGACTTTATTTTATAATTTTGGAATGTAGCCATGTTAATTATAATAAGATTTACATATTAAATCCTTTTTTCCTAAACGATTTTATTTATTTTTCTGCTATAAATATCTCATTTTCGTAACAAAATTCAGATGTATTTCACACGGCCAAGATTTCTACTTAAATTCTACAAAGAAACTGCATCCACTATACAGTAAAAGAATTTGGACTATACTACGGAAATTCTAGAAAATAAGAAATAAATAAAACGCGTTCCTCTGTTAAAGATATTTTTACACTACGACTATGATTGAAGTTGATCTAGTAAAAAAGTGCGGTAAAAAATCCGAGAGCAACAACCATTTTCCCAACGGATACAAATAATGTAGGAAAAGTATTTTATTTGTAAAGAAAAAAGTATTCACATTTATTATATTAAAAGTATTTACTAAATTTAACTTAAGTTATTTCTAAAATTTTTAGGATTTTCACAGAAATAATGTAATTTTTGTTTTTTGGTTTCACGTTATTTTTACCTTCTAAATAAAACAAGTTTTACAATAAAGACAAAATACATCCAAGAGGCATTGTCAATTTCAAATTCGCTGACGTATATCAATTTCATGTATTGTATGTCCCGAAAAAGACCGATGATTTGGAAAATAAATGAAATGAAAAAGGAAGATAGTAACTCACAGTCTGCTGCGTTTTGCTTAGGAAACCAAATTTACTTTAACTTTTACTTTATTATAACTAACTCTTATTATAATTGCTTTTTTTAATATCATTTCGATGCAATGTAATTATTTTAATGTTTTCACTTTAAAATTCATAATTGATGCAAAGTTTTGCTTTTTGCAGCGTTTCGTAATATTTTCATTAAAAGGAACTGCATTAGTAATATATTTCTCAAGGCACTATTTCTATAAGGGCTTTCGCTTGAAACAAACATTTTTTATTCGTACTAAGTTTCAAAATTAGTTAAAAAGTTCGCGAATCGATGGCAATGCTGACTGAAAAACTATACAATGTTTGCAAAATAATTAGTTACTGCAACGAGATTTTGTATGAAAAAAAATTTACAGGTGTTTGTGTAAATATTTCTATTGGAATGACTTGACGTAGCGTCGAAACACGTTTAACAGTTTTTCTACTTAACGAGATTGGTTGACGAACTTAGTAATTAACTCTGGAATTCGGTGAAAAGTGAACATCTTGTTTCCTAAACACCAAGTAGTATACCTGACGTGTTAATTTCCCTCAGTTTTACATTCATCGAGATTTGAAATCGTTGGTCATGTTAGGAATGTTGCTTATTAGGTGGATGCTTAATATTCTAAATAAAATCAAGAAACTTAAACAAAAGCTCTTTAAATAGAAAATTTACAAAAACATTAACATTTCTCATAAAATCTGTCCATAATTATCCATCAACTGGGAGTTTTATTAGTTTATCCAGTCGTCAAGTTGTTGTTTGCATCCACTGCGGCAGTAAGAGGTCCACGAGAAGATAAAACGCAACCAATGAGTCCACCGAAAACACTGAGGGCAGCAAGCGAACTGAGACCATCCCTCATACCACCTTCAGGAATAATAGGCAACGCAGTAACTATGACAACTCCAACTGCAACACAGGTAGCGCAAACACCCAATCGGAAGCTTCCACTGTTTTCCATGATTTGGCTGCAGACAATGTCACAAATGTACTAAAGAGAGTAAAAAATATCGGGTAAGGTTATCATTAAACAGGAAAAGGATTTTATTTCTTGCATGTTAAAGCACTGAAAGTCATCTGCCCAAATTTTCTCTTATTTATTCAGTCACTAATCATTGTTTTTAAATTATTTTTTATTCATTGAATTGAGTTCGATTGAAATTTGTGAATTTTGAGGTTGCAAGTATTTCAAAAAACTTGAACTTTGATGAATTTAAAAAAAATTTCAATTAAGCACAATTCAGTGAATAAATGGAAACAAAAAAATATTGAAAAAATATTCACGGGAAACTGGAAATTCCGGGAATATATTTCTCCAATGGAGAACATGAAGGAAGTAAAATCCTATCGAAGTAAAACTGGTTGCAGCAATTAGTGAGAAAAGGCAACAGGTTACAGGAATTAGCGTGAAAAGGCAACAAGTTACAGGAATTAGCGTGAAAAGGCAACAAGTTACATGAATTAGCGTGAAAAGGCAACAGGTTACAGGAATTAGCGTGAAAAGGCAACAGGTTACAGGAATTAGCGTGAAAAGGCAACAGGCTACAGGAATTAGCGTGAAAAGACAACAGGTTACAGGAATTAGCTTGAAAAGACAACAGGTTACAGGAATTAGCGTGAAAAGGCAACAGGTTACAGGAATTAGCGTGAAAAGGCAGCAGGTTACAGGAATTAGCGTGAAAAGGCAGCAGGTTACGGGAATCAAAGTGGAAATTTAATTGGTTACAAGAACAATCCCACATATAGCACCTTTTTGAAAATTCCTGTTTTTCAAAATCTGTGGTTTAATTAATTCAGTAAATGTTAAAAAATCTACATGTAAGTCAGGAACATCTAGAAAAACTATCTAGGAATATGATCGCAAACGTGGTGTATATGCTCTCATGATCGCAACACCAGACAAGATCACAGAAAAGATAATTTATGGACAAAGACGTTACAAAGAGTTTACAAATTATAAAAAAGTCTTCAAATCATAAAAAAAAGTTTAAAGCCAGGTAAAGTTGCGATCTGCAGCATTAATATCCAACTCTATCGCTAAGGCAACACATTGATTTGCTGGGCACATTTGCAAGAATGTAATGCGTCGAGTTTGCCACCCTTTATTAACTATATGGTTCTTTCTTGTTCCGTTTCTGACATACATGTAGAATTTTGAGCAACAGTTTTAAATCACTATAAAAAGCATTAATTTCTATAAAAGAATTTCCCCCTTATTACCTTATAGTTTCTGTCACTTTAACACGGTCTGGAGTTGATATTTTCCCAGCTTCCAAAAATATTACTTAAAGCTTCTGAAGTTCTGTTTTTTTTCCAGCGTTTTTGTGATAAATAGAAGAGTTAAGAAATAACTAATTGTTTCATTGCCAGACTGCGAATTTCAAGGAACAAGGTGTTTCATTGCCAGACTACGAATTTCAAGGAACAAGGTTCGAGTAAGAAGAATGGCGAATCAGAAATCGCAAGTTCGGAAAACCATTGGAAGAGGGAGAAAGACTAAATTCAGAAGTAGAAATTTAAGGTTTTAAGCTAAGCTCTGTAAAAAGGGTGTTTTTTTTTCTTGCTTTTCTGAACTTTATTTCTTTATTTAGAAGTTTATTTCGAATATTTAAAATAATTCAAAGATAAATTTACATATTAATTATAGGTGTAAGTTTTCTTTCACCTTTTCTTATGCAAGTGTTTTTGATTGGACATTATATGCTTGTATCATATTTAGACAGATCCAGATTAGATACATATTAATTTTCAGGATTTGCGGTAATCGTAGTCGAATGTTTGTTTTCATCAAAATATACATTGAATATATTTTGCATATTGAAAAGCCCGAAGAAGACAAGACTAAAAGTGCAGCAAACAAACTCAGAATTGGCACTTTCTGCCCATTTAAAAAACGCAGGAAGACAAAATACGTATGAGACTACTGCAACAGGGCTATTTGTGGAGAGCACACTTTGCATCTGACAAAGAGTGCAAACGATAATTTTAACCTTATTTCTATTTTTTAATTGAAAGATTATAATTCTTTTTGTATGCTACGCTAGTTTGTTTGAAATAAAGAAAATATACTTGTTTCTAAATCGTAGTCTATTAGTCTAGTGATTATTTTACAGATTAATATTGAAAAGTATCTAGTGTTACAGTGATAACGGACAGCGAAGGACAACAAGTAAAAGCGAAAAAAGTTGGAATTTTCTCAACATGTCGGTATATGCCATTCAGTTTTGTGCACGATTTCGTAGTGTTGATTAGTACTAATTTATTGATTTAGTTCTTTTTTTACCTTGTACGTAAATTCAGTTAGTAATATAAATACAGATAACATGCATGCAGTTACTAATTTAAGAAGTAAAAAATTATGCAACGAAGATTATTATGGAACAATAAGAGAAGCTTCAGTAAATTTAGTTCATGTATTTAATGAATTCATAAAATATTGGATTTGAGATATAACTTCACAATACGATGCAATTTTTATCCACTATTGTTTCTTAATATACAGTTACATAACCTCCAACGTTTGATGTTTAGGAGGTATATTTTTCAAACGATAGTTAATTGAAGCCGACATTTTTAAATTAGTTTTTTGAAGTAGAATTTTTTCAACGTTCAATAGCTCATATAAACATCAGCATATGTGACAATCGGAATTTTTATGTATCCGTATAAATTATTTATGTGTATTGGTGAATAAAATTCTTTCAAATCTAATTTCTCAAAATATTAGTATATTACGTCAGCTACCATTGGGAAAAACATTTTCTGAAGCTACCGAAATTCCAGAGTAGTTAGAGGATACATCACTTATGAAACATTCCTTGGTAGTAAAAAATTTCTTAGAAATTCGCTGAGTTAGAAAAGATTGAATGTAATAACTTCTTACCTGTTTTCAAAACTCAGTAGACAGGGGCTGCTAGGTTTTCAGGTGAACGAGGAGAACTTAAAATCTAAGAAACACCAAATTCCTTAACTTCGAATATTCTTTTCTTGGGTTCTTGGATTGGGTGAAGGACAGGATCTTTGCTTACAGTCACTCGAAGAAATATTTTTTCGAGTGACTGTATTCTTTTCCGAACAGTGAATTACTCATATAATACGTCATCAGATCATTCCAGTCTGATTGGGTTGATATGCTACTGACCGGAAGTCAGATTGGGCAAGTGCTTAAAATCTTTGACTATGGAACAGAAGGGCTCGTTCGTTCGTTCGTTGTAGTGGAACTGGGCGTCTAAGGCCTTACGGCCCTTTGGAACAGAAGGGCGTAATAAATAAATTACTTTTAACTATAATTATAAATAACTATTTAGTAACAGAAATATTTATTCCCCTTATACAATAATAATATGACTTTGAAATATATTATATTACATATTTGTAACATAAATCTTCAGACTCATGTACGCTTTGTTCGAAATTTGTTTGTAAGCCTTCATCAAGTTCAAAGAGGTGCCTCCTTGGTCGACCAGTCATGTTTAAGGTAGTGGATTCGAGTCCTTCCACAAACCAAGATCTGATTTTGTGATGTCCTTAACTATTAACCTCTAACTTTTGCTATTTGTTCCGAACAATGAGCCGTTAGTGTTAGTCAGGGAAACATTCCTGAGAATGATCCAAAGACATGAAATCACTTTTTTGAACATTCTTAGGGAGGATGTCTTTCTCGACGACCTGTTGTCTAACGACCTGGGAGAGAACTCGAGCACTTTGCGGGAGAACAATTTAATAAAAGCCGATACCGTGAACACTCGGTCCCTTCGCAAGCTGATCAATGTGACCACCTTCCTGTTCACTGAGAGCTGACAGTGATGTCGTTGATCTACTGGAACCGTCTTTTACGACCAGTTCATCGAGGTTCTTAGGTAATTTGTTGCACAATGAGCTATTGCCCACCCCACTGTGTACAGTGCTGACGTAAAGTATCCTCAATGGTAGTTGAATCATGGGTTGGAGTCCCCTTGTTGCCAGGCAAACAGTGGAAGGTTTTCGTGGTTTTCCTTCCCATATAACGCAAGTGCGGGTTAGTTGCATCAAAGAGTCCTCCACGAAGGCAAATTTATCCCAAAACTTGATCCAGGAGTTCCCTTGCCTTCTGTAATAGGTTCAAAATTACGAGGCTACGAAGTTGAACATTAGTAGCCGTTTTGGAGCCCTAAATTGGGTCGGTTGTTCAACGACGATTATAACGTATATAACTTTGTGCTGTCCTTCTCTCATTTGTGCTATGTCTTTAAGGGTTTACAAGATGTTTTATGAAGTGAGCATGCAAACTTGAATATACCTGCCATTGAATTAGTAGATAAATCAATAAATTAATCGAAAAATGAATTCAAAGAGCGGCTGATAAACTTGTTGCCAAGTTGAAAAACAGAAAATATTAATTAAAGAAAGACAATGCAATGTTACGTTGGGATTCGCATCCTCTACCAACAAGCTGCAGGGCGATACCTTTCACCCCAACTGCCAAAACTAAACCTCATTTAAGTTACATTAGAGTTTCAAAATGAGATATTAGTTATGGTCTCGAAAGCATCCCCAAGCATCCGAAAACATGTCTTTGCAATTTTGATCCTCTGCAGAGGTTATGGCACCCCGACCTTGGTAGCTCAATGACTTGTGTGCGAAGTGGACCACTCTTCGGTAAAGCAATTTAACGAGGGCCGCTATACCACGCTCCCTCCTACCCTTCGCAGGATGATCTAATGGGTTACCCACCCACTAACTGACCACTCTGACTGACTCTTGACGTCCCGCAGTGGACTGATCGTTAAGACACGGTTCCCAGCAGATCACCGAAGTCAAGCATCACTGATTGCTGTCAGTGTGCGGGTGGGTGACCACTTGGATCAGTCTGCGCAGGGACCGAGGGTGTGCGGTATTGGTCCTCGTTAAACTGTGCTACCGTAAAGTGCTCGACTTCGCCCTCAGGTCGTCGGGCTACCGAAGCGGGGGGTGCCATCTCCTCCGCAGAGGATCAAAATTGTGATGGCATGTCTTCGGATCATCCTCCGGGACGTTTCCCAGACCGTCGCCAATAGCCCATTGTGCAGCTCTAGTGCGACGTAAATGAACAACAGCAAAATTTGAAGCATAGATCTTCTTTATCATTATCAACTCAACTCTTCTCACCTACCTGGATGTGATGTAGAGGATAAAAGCGAGAAGTCCTCATGTGAGCTGGGATTGGATAGATCTGGGTGTTCCATATTCGTTTGTGTGCACTCCCTTGGTTTAAAAACTTCTGTAATATTTTGAAGTAAGATATGATTTATTTAATATTCAGAGTTTTTTTTAAAATTTATATTTCAATGTATTAAAAGTTGCAACCGAAATGATTCACTTTTTGGACTCAACGCTATTATGTATATTTGACGCGATTATTCCTTATCGTAACATATAATATGCAAAATT
This sequence comes from Parasteatoda tepidariorum, assembly GCF_043381705.1. Lineage (NCBI taxonomy): Eukaryota > Metazoa > Arthropoda > Arachnida > Araneae > Theridiidae > Parasteatoda > Parasteatoda tepidariorum. The sequence continues at coordinate 6,040,953 of NC_092205.1, forward strand.
AATCAGTGATAACCGAAATAAAATGTGCAATTAATATGACTAAATTAAATAGAATAAATAAATATTTCAAATAAATAGAAAAAAGTGAGCTGTGTTGTGACTTATAAACTATGTATAATTTAAAATAAAAGCAACTATATAATATTAAGGACCGGAATAATTGAAGATGAAGGGGAAGAACTGTTTATAATTGTTACTATGTTTTGTTACAACCTTAGGATAATTCCATATTTAGATACTACTTCTAGAGTCTGTCAAACTACTTCTAGAGATTAGTCAACATTTCTGTTTCTTGGAATAACGTTGCGGTGTCTTTTTGTGTTCTTGCAAACTTGACAGATTCCAAAAGATTTACACCGGGCACATTTTACATTGTGATCTTAACAATTATAGATAGTAGAGTTCAAGTATTTTAAAAAGAGTTTCATGTTAAAAAGTCTTCATTTTTTTTAATAGGATTCTAAAAGTAAATGTAATTTAAAAATGCACAGTTTAAGTATTATAGTATAAAGAGGCTGTCCCAGGCGTCTCTAAATAAACCTGTAAATAAAACCTGCGAAAATAACATTTTATATAGAAGTAAACTTCTGAGAAACAGTTTAAAAGTTATCTACATTTCTCATGCAATGCAAAAGTTGTTTTGTTTCTTTGACTATTCGGTTCGCCGCTCGACACTGCTGGAATCTATTTACTTTACAAAAAATAAAGAGAAAAAAAATCAGATTCCCCGGAAACAAAAATTATCAAAATCACTAGGAAATTTTAAATGCTATAACCCTTTGAGTCCAGATAAATGTTAATACCTTTTTTTTCCCATTACCTGAAACAATAAACCACAAATGTTCTTAATTTAATAAAACTGACTTCATATTTTCTTGCACCATTTTCTGTATTAGCATAGAGGACTCTTAATATAAATAAGCAAATCTTTACTTATCAGTTGTAAATGTTCCTAACTGTGAAGTTACGAAAATGTCATATTAAAGTAAAATCAGTATTTCGTGTGACAACAGTCGTTGAAAGAAATTTAAAGATTATTTGATTTGCACAGAACTGAGCTCTTAATTTTAACTTTAAATTTTGGCATTTTAATGCTTTGTAAAATTACCAAATTATTAAGTAGTATAGTCTTTTAAATAGTTTTTTTTCAAAGTACTTATCGGAAATGTTGACCGTACAAAGTATTTTGATATAAATTACTTGAAGAAATAACAATTAAATTTAATTATTTAAAGGAAACTGCTTTGAGTCTCAAAGCTTTTGGAAATAACTCAAATGGTGGCTACGCAATGTTTTATTTTAAGCAAAATTTACCATTATTAGACTTTTTTTTATAGGTATAACTGGCTCTTTTATTAGTTAGGCATTTTAAAATTGCTCGAACTTTAGCTTAAAACTTTTGAAACTTCAGTTATTTATAAAGTAGCCCAAAAAAATCCTTAAATTTCCTTAATTGAGCTGATGTAAATCAGGCTATACAAATCTTGCAAAATGTTTAAGCTTTAGGTACTCGTTTCATGGTTTTAAAGATCATATAAAGTCTACTTAAATATGGAATGTAACAATAAACCTGTGAGCAGTGTCGCTCTATGTATCGTCGAATTCAACAGTTGTCAACTTTAAAGTATACTCTGAAACTTAGTTTACTAACATATGCTTGTTAGAATGTAGAAAATTTAGGAAAGTTAAACTTTTATTGCTCTATAAATCCCATAACCTACCATCAGCTGTTTTCTTATAAGTAACATTTTCCTTTCCTAAAAGAAAAATAGTTACGGATAGATAATAGTTACGTTTATAAAGGAGAATTAGTTAATAGAAAAGTGGTTACAGATAACTTATTACTCTGCGGGAAAATAATAATTGAAATGGATTTGTTACCAGTTTTTATATTCTGGGTAAGTAATTGCCCTGAAAAACGTGAGCATCTCTTTTGCAGCTAGAAGAGCCTTAATTCTAAAGTAACAGAATTTTTCTGGTCAGCTACAGTTGTGAATCTTTTTTTTTCTTTCTTTCCTAAATTCAAATATGAAAATTCTTTGTTCGAATACTCTTTCAGCAGCGAGAAGTTATGGTTTTCACTAAATTTGATCTAATACGACTTTGTGTAATTCTTGTTCTTTGCCGTAGCCTTCACGACCCCAGGACCGCAACAGGCTGTTGTAGGAATGGCGTAATTTTATCTCCAACAAATTCTGATACGTTGTTCAAAAAAAGTTATGCTTCTCATCGTTGCTAGGAAACTGAAAAAATTTAAGTCCTTCTGTGCATATATTGACTTTCCCTTGTAGTTTTACTAAGCAGTAAGATTTACCTTTTAACATAATGCTCCCTCTGTAAGTAGGAAATTGGTTTGCCTGCATAAGAAAGTTTCCTGGTTTTTCTTGTGTTTAAATTAATCTTTAAATTGGCTGGAGTAACAAAACATGAATTCTTAATGTAATTGACAAGGTAAAATGTGTTTAACTTATTGCATAAGTTTTTAAATACACTGCTAATTTTTCTAAAAGTCTAATTTGATCTAGAATGTATTTCACTCTGAATTTAGACCACTCTGATATACTTTGTTACGAAACTAAAGGGAAGAAATAAACTTAAACTTGAGTACGTTTTTACTTCTAAACACTAGAAATTTTATCACTTATGTTTTTAATATCTGTCTTTAGTTTTGTTTCATGCCTTCAATATTTTTCTAGGAAATTCGACTCTTGTAGCCGTGCGGAGAGATGAATAGATATACTATTGCTTTAATTGTTTCCGCTATACTGGGAACAATTGGAAGCGTTTTGTTTATGACTGTACCTAATGATACTGTCAAATGTGTTGGCATTGTATTGACTATTGGATGTTCCTACCTTTTTTTATTCTTCATAATCATGCATCATATAGCTAATGCACCAAAAATCACTGTTCCGGATTGGTCGCAGCAGATTTCTTCTCAAAGTCCTGTTGCATATAGGTCAGAGCAGATCTCCTCTCAAAGTTCTGTCCGGGACAGGTCACAGCAGGTTTCTCCTAAACAGAGTCCTGTTCATCATAGGTCACAGCCGGTGTCTGCTCAACAAAGTTCCGTTAGGGATAGGTCACAGCAGGTTTCTCCTCAACAAAGTCCTGTTCAGGATAGGTCACAATAGAATCCTATATCAACTCAAACTTGAAAACGCTGAATAAAGATCAAAGTGCAAACTATGCTGGATTGGAGTTTTAGAATATTGTATTTTGTGACTGTTTTTAAACGATTTGTTTGTACTATTTAATCAAAAGTAAAGTTCTTCTTACAATTTGCAAATCCATGACTTGTGTTTGATTTGTAAAGAGTCTTTTTGAAAATTTAGTACTCAAAAATCTTGGGAACTACTAAAGCTAAAACATGGTAAAATGCTTTCGTAAACTACTAAGTAATGTTAAAACAAAATTTTGGACAAGTTTATAATTTTTTTTATGATAGTAATTATAAACTCTGTTAATTTGAAATCTTCGTTTTCTTTGATTAGAGAATGCCTAAAATTAAACTAATTTTCACTAAAGTGATTAACAAATTTTAGAATATCAAAGAATCTGGATATCTCAGTTTTGAATGACTACCTTCAGATCCCTTGAGTTTTCTTTTTTAAAAAAAGTTTACTTAAAATTTGTTTTAATACAAAAATTAATCTAGTGATTAATTCTTTTCTATTTGCCCCATCTTTGAAATTGAAAGGTATGATATTTCTCTAATAAGTAGTTAACTGCACTAAGCTGATATATTATCTTAGTCTGTAGTGCTATATAACTTTAGTCAATTTAATTGCTTTATTCGGTAACTTTTACAAGTAAGCATTGAATATCACTCGGCTCAGTGGTTTCTTTAAATTATTTGTAATTGGTTTTCTGTAGCGAAAAACTGTTTTTAGGTCCTTTAATAGAAAATTAAATTATTGAAAATTTAGCGATTCAAATCTGGGAAATTTTTAATCTATAAAATTAATCCTATAGAAATCTTTCACGAACATAAATAAAACTTTAGAATTACCTTGATATTGTAACTGTTATCAGAAATTTATTATATTCTTGTACCTTGATATCTTAATCTAAGTGCATCAATTTTTATCTTATTCTCCAAACTAAAAAAATATCAAAGTTAACTTTTTTACATAAATCTTTTCTTTAGTATCTTTTCCACATAGATAATTTATGAATAACCTGAATTTTTACTACATCACAGTACAAAATTCTATAAATTCTGATTGCCTATAAAGAAAAGTTATGGTTGTTTTCCTTGTCAAAAATAAGGTTAAGAAAACTCGCTTGGCAGTTTTGAAAGTCTAGAGGGAAATTAAATGTTAAACCTGGATGTGGATTATCCATATTGCTCTTAATTGAGATTTTTACTTGCTTTTCTATCAAAATTTCATTGTGGCGAAGTTTATTTTTCTGAAAAAATTAATGAATCTAACGTCATTACTCTTCGAAAATGCATTAACGTAGGAACTTTAAATTTAAGGTCTTTTTGTTTTTTCAAAGAATAACATTATAGATAAATAAAATTCTAAAGACTAAAAACTTCGACAAAACTCAATATTTAGATAGAAACAAAACAATAGAAACAAGTTTTTTCGTAAATTATATGGTGGTAAAAAAAATTATGAAAAAAAGTTTCAAAGCTTAAGTAGTCTCACGATATAGTAGTATTAGTACTTTATTTACGTCACACGAGAGCTGCATAATGAGATAGTGGAGACAGTCTGGGAAACTACCCTCAGGATGATCCGAAGACATGCCATCACAATTTTCCTATCCTGCAGCGCAGATGGCTTTCTCACTTTAGTGGCCCGACGACCTTCGTACAAAATAGAGTACTTTACAGTGCAGCAATTTACAGAGGACCAATACCACGCACCCTCGGTCCCTTAGCAATGTGTTAAAGGTGATCGCCATTTCACTTACTAACCGTTGCCAGTGATATTTGACTTCGGCGATGATTTCACGACATAAAAATTTCACGTATTTGTCAATTCAAAAGGAAAACGGAATCGTGTTAGCCCAGTGGTTAGAAAATCGAGCTCCGGTACGGAGGGCCAGGGTTCAATACTCGACTCCGCTAAGGCCCACCAAGTACATGCGATAAGCGTGCTCTTAAAATCTGTGGAATCAAAAGTCCTGTGGTTGGTCGTTGAGCAGTACCATGGGAGCAGGGATATGAAAAAAATGTCCTTCCTCTTCAGATCTATGTTTAAATTGAGGAAATGACCTCACGAATGAGATCCTCTCTGCAGAGGATCAAAATTTTGATGGCATGTGATCGGATCACCCTCAGGGATGTTTCCAAGACTGACGTTAATAGACCATTGTGCAGCTCGAGTGAGATATTAATAAAGTACCTACCTCTAAAGGAAATCGAATTCTCTGAATAAGTCGAATGTTTGCAAACAAATGCGAGTATTTTATAACGAAGCATACTTATAAAAGCTGGTGTGGTCATAAAAAAGTAGGGCTCCTAGGCACTTATCAAGTGTTGGTGGGGATTCGAACCCTAATCCTCCTTTCTATAAAACGTTTTGCAGTACCATTTGGGCAGGGAGGCACCACAAATGCAAATATCGAGATCTTGATCTACAAACGTTCTTTAACACAATTTAGAACGAACGGTTTGGCCGAACGGTATCAGCCGACAAACGCTGTGCAAAACGCGGAGGTGGCGAGTTTGAATCCCGCTCATACCCGTATCTTCGTTCTTTCCTTCTCTGTATTGTGCTATCTGTCCTTCTATTTGACAAAGGGTAATGAGCCTAAATTGAGCACACAAACCTGCAAATGTATGAAATTCCAATAAACCAATACACTGCACTTGCAAACTTTATCATTATAAAGAACGGCGCCCTTGTAAAAGAATAATAAGGAGCTTGATTAGAACAATACGAAGTTACATTCAGGGTTATAAAGGGATTCGAACTCGCTACTTTCTCGCTATGTAGCATTTGGAGAAACGGAGATACCACTTTATCTAGGAGCCCTCTCAATTTGGTCATAAATTTATCCTAAATATAGGCTAAATTTTTTTTCAATTACGAAATTTCTCTAAAATGAACGCATGTTTGCCTTTGAGTGGTACAAACATGACATTGAGGTACAAACCCTAAACTTTCTGCCTCAGTCCGGGACATTAGTCTTTAACAAGGGCCCTTTAGTTAAATGATTGATCGATATTTGCTTATGTATAACTATGTAAGCATTTGCAATCTTTACTGATTTGGGGGATAATGATTTTAATATCTGGTCACCTTTGTCTTAAGGTGCCAGATAACCCAGTTCCACCAGGTCCTACCATATCTGGTCACCTTAGTCTTAGTCACCGAAGTCAAATAAGTTTAATAGGCTTAAAACTAAACTCAAAAGTTTTTGTAATTTATTTACGTCGCACTAGAGCTGCACAATGGCTATTGGCGACGGTTTGAGAAACATCTCTGAGGATGCTCCGAAGACATGCCCTCACAATCTTGATCCTCTGCAAAAGGGGATGACACCCCTTCTTCGGTAACCCGACGACCTACGAGCGAAGTCGAGCACTTTACGTTAGAAAAGTTCAACGAGAACCCATACCGCACACCCTCGGTCCTGCCGTAGGCTCATCAAAGTGGTCACCCATCCGCACACTGACTGCAGCCAATTATGATTGACTTTAGTGATCAGCTGGGAACCGCGTTTGAACGATCACTCTACTGCGGGACCAAACTCAAAAGTTGAAAAAGATGCAGAGGGCAAAAGCGAGGTGCATAGATCCTCTTAACCATCACCATCAAATCATATCAAAAATTGAAGAAAAAAAAATAAGGGCACTCTTTCTTTATTTGATTTCTTGAAACATCTAGTATCTGCACAGTATTTATAACTCGATGTTATTTACAGCGAAGATTTGACTTTGCTATTATATATTCTTTCTCGTTCTCTTCATATCTTCCAAACGCTTCGCTGCTAAAGCGGCTAAAGGTAAGTTTTTGAAAAGTATTTTTATGAAATTTGGGTTACATTTTCTTTTGTATATAAAAAAAATCATATTCGCGTTCAAAAGTTTTTCAGCATTCATACATTTTCTAAAGACATACGAATAAAGATAGCGTTCTGCTTTTCAAATATCATCTTAAGATCGATGTGTTTGATTTCTCAATTACTAAATTCCCTGACTTTTTACAATAATAATAAAAATAAGTTAGATTAAACAGCTCTATAATCAAGTTTAAGGTTTATAGTTATTATTGTAACTTTATAATTATGTTTTAATGAAATTAATTAGTTTAATAACTTAATTTCGAAGTATAAGTCATATCTACGTTTTATACTACGTCAAAGTATTCGCTGCATAAAAACCAGTAATTTAAATATTAACTTGTTTCACTTTTTTGTAGCAACTGCTAATTTTTGTGATTGTTGAACTTAATGATTTTATTGCGTTTGTGGTTTCAATCTTGAATACGGAACCTCCACATAATACCCTCTTCATACGTGGGCTTTACGCCTTTGGCCCAAAATTTTAATTCAACACATTTTTCTAACTCTTTTCATTATGTTGTATTAATTTAAGTTTAAATAAGTAAAAACTATCATATTTATCATTTTAATAATTTATGGTTATGAAATACATCATGAAACACCGATGTCTCTTTTTTTTCTAAAGGTAAAATCTTCCAACAATAATTTTTCAACTTTGTACTTATTTGCAGTTATTTAGATTTAAAAGAAAAATATTCATCATTGAAATTTCTTTAATTTTTTATTGATAAATATTTGAATCTGAATAAAAAAAAAAATAAAAAAAATTCAAACTACTTTTTTTTGGATTTTATATTTAGTACAAATATAATTCCGATAATCTAACAGTTTTTTTTAATAACAGTAACAAGACTTTCTTTTATAATTAAAAACCAAAATATATTTTTGCTAGTAATTAAATCGTCAGAAAAAATGACTCATCTTCGTCAAAGGGTTAAAATAAAGGCAGAAATTACGACTTAGCTTTCTTCTATGCTACGTATTTCTAACTCATAAATGTGATAAAATACATTTTTTTTAATAATTCAATTAATTTATCTTAGCCTTTTCAGTTATTTTTTATTATTGCACCAATTTTTTAAAAATTTTTTTAGTTTTTTTTCTTCATATTTTAAGACTATTTACGCCAATATGATATGTTTAGTTCCTAGAAAGATGCGTAAAATCCCTGCCTGATTTTCTAAAGGATCATGTGTGGGTGGAGGTGGTGTTCCTTACACGTCACGTAGAATTACCGAATTCATTTTCGTTTCGCGAATCATGTGGATCTACCGCTTCAGTCCTCCTATTCTATGACGAACTTTGTTTTCTTATATAAAATTTTACCTTATCGCTTCATTCATTTCTTATATAAATGCCATCAAAGATATTTTTTCTTATTTTAATCACAAAACAAAATCCTTTAGGTCAACCCAGTTTTTTAACGACTACGGAACCCTGAATGATCCGAAGGGCTGGTTCACTCCTTTGAAGAAACTCTCGCCGCGCCAATCCTCCGGTTTTCTCTAGTGATGTCACTTTGGCGCAAAGCTCGTACTTTTGCTTCAAGAACGGAGCGTTCGGCCTTACTAGCTCTAACTAATATTGGAGCATCACTTTTTACGAGATATTCTAAGACATTTGTTATTTTCTATAATGACTTTTCTCAGTTTTTGCAGTGAATTTACAAGAATTTATAACTATTATCGAAATGCCAGTTTGTGAGATTGCAACTTGCAAAAATTCTAATAGAAAAACAAAAGGAAAAAATATAATTTTCCGCGTGTTCCCTAAAGTAAATGAACAACTATGTAAAGAATGGATTCCGAAATGACACAGTTAATATAAAACAGCAATACGTTTATTCTGTCGT
>NC_092205.1:6049966-6059595 GCF_043381705.1 Parasteatoda tepidariorum
AAAAAAGTGTCGATATATGCTTTCATTTTTCTTAATAATTAAAGTTTAAACTGAACTTTTTAAAATAAAGTATTTATAGTGTTATTTTCGCCAACTAGTAAAACATTTTTATAAGTTTAAAATGGTACTTTTTCTAATATAATGGCCAAGAAAGTTTTTTTGAACTATGTTTATGAACGGAAATGTGTTAATTACGTAAAGTTTGAAAGCTAATAACCAGAAAAAGTCTAACTTATTTTTACAAAGAGAAAGATGCGAAGTTATCGTAATATCTTTGCTTGCGGTCTCCGAGATCTGTGGACACAGTGACGTCATGAGGAGGGAAATCGTAGCTTCAGCTCTAAGAGCGGAGTGAACTAGCCCTTCTATTCTCTTTAGCCCTGGAATGATCCAGCATCTTTTGGTGGAACTCCAAGCATATAAAAAAAATTTATTAGTAGCTGTGAGCATATTCACCACAGAAAGACTACCAATTATTTCAATAATATTTCATGTGAAGAGTGAATTTTTTATCAATGAAGAATAGTTTTACCAATGAAAGTCTTAAAACAATAGGTCTTATGTTCAACAGTTGAATTCGCAGACCTGGAGTGGTCATAGTCTAGTTCCGAATTTGTTTTTGGTGCATACTTTAGCTGAAAATGAATAAATTGTTCAAACTGAATAAGCTGTAAAATGAGCTGTTTTCGGAAAAGAACTCTTATAAACATTATCAGAGAAACATGATTTGTCATTCTTCAATTTGGTCATTTTATTTTTAATTGAAAGGTTAGGCGAGACAGTTTTTTTAATAAATTTCGCCATTTCTTTTTTTAAAGGCGTTTTACTTAAGTAATTTCATAAAAATAATCAAACTGTCAAAGAAATTATTGTTTATTATATAAATGCTATTACAAGTTTCAAAACTTTTTACCGGTCTAAGAATTTTAAATTCTCGGAACCAGGGTTCCGCAAAAAGGTGAACCATTTGGGAACTGCTGCTCTAAATTCAAATGCGTAATTAGATAAATACGCAATACATAATCTGCATTTTTCCAGGGCTACAAAAAAAGGCCGCCCATTATCCAGACGTGAAAGTTTTTATTTTTTTAATTTTTCGTTATCAACTTTTCGTTTTTTAAAAAAAATCTCAAATGAATTTTGTTTCTTCTCTTTCACGTCCGGCAAGTCTTGAAAATGGGCGCCTACTTTTGAAGTGCTTGAAACTTGTTGACTGTTATTTTCTATTTGTATATTTTCAAAGCAAATGAAGTTTTAAATCTGCTAATGTATACCTCAGTTTCTTTTTTCCACTTACGTTAATCTTATGGAAAAGCTCTTTGACACTTCATATCTTAGTGTTGTGACTATATATTAATGCTTTTTACTTTTGTCTCTCAATTCTTCCACGCCACTACACAAATGTTTTAAAATTTCAAATGCAACACCACTTTGTTCAAGCTCTCGTGGTGAGGGTTTTCAAAGTATGGTGAAATTACAAAAAATCCTGAAAGCTTTGGAGATTAAATGTCTACCATTCCATAAAATATTTAGCAAAGAGCGTAGTAGTTGGCAAGCCAGTTTACTGAACAATGGTGTTCTTTTATTTCATAATATAGACTCATTTATCATAAATTAGTCTTCATTATGGTGCCTACATGCTTTCATCTCTTCAAAAGATTCCCAACTGCTCTAGTATTTGAAAAACTAAAACCGAATCGTACTCAAGCCTTTATAAATTGTTTATTAAAAGTTAAGTTTAATTAATGGATATATATTACAAAAAACCATATTCAAAGAGTAAGCTTTTTTAAGAAGTTTTAAAATTTTTGACTTGCGATCGCAACTCTCGAATATAAAGACCGGTTCTATATCGTGAACCTCCCCCCTTTCCTCTCCTCCTATTTTCAATTGTATAGGAATGCACTACGATATTTTCCCCTTAATATTTTTCGTATTGTATTGTCAAAAATGTTTGCTAAAATCTCCACGATGCTTTTTTTAGAACTATATCCAAGTAGTTTTGAGTTCCGTATAGTTTTCGGAATTAAAAGTTTTTACGCTATTTAGAAATAAAGAGAAACTCGTGTACTATCCCTTCTCCTATGACTCTCCTCACGCTAAGAGTGAAAACATGCGAAGTGTTGCCATAGTGTTCTCCTCTACACCCCCTGTAGCCCATATCGATAGCCAATAAAATTTTAAGCAAACTATATATATGTGAAATCTTTGTTTTCAGGAAATCTGAGGCTATCAATTGTTGAATCGAGATATGGCTATCAGACGTCGTGAGGCAGCCTTTGGTGCTTTAATCTATGTAGCTGCCGCAGGAGCTTCAGCATTACTTATGACAAGCGAGTATGAATCAGTGCAAAACATTGGGAAAGGATTAGCTGGCGTTGTAGGCATTTCGTTTGTTGCCACTACTGCAGCATACTTTTTACTCGGAGATGATCAACAAAATGTTCCTAAAACCTCTGCTTCAAACAGAGATGTCCCAGCACCAAAAAACAATTGAAATTTGAGGATCCTGGTAGCCAACTGAAGTTTTGAGAAAAACCATGAATTGACTGACTTTTATCAGATATATTTATCTTTTCTGCAGTTTTCAGTTTTGAATAATTTTTAATTAAAAGCATTTTGAAGTTAAATGTCTATTTTTATTTGACATACCTGTTTCATTCAATAAATTTTTATGCTTAAAAAAATAGTGCATCTGATAGGTATTTTTATCATAAAGTTGTTCGTTTGAAACTCTTTTACCAAGGAAATTAAATCACAAATTAAGGATTTTTAATCTTGAAGCAAACCATTGATTTCAAACTATTGAAACTGCCTTGTATACCGAAATATTTAAACTTTAAAAGTGATAATTTCTTAAAATATTAATAATTGCACAACTTAAAATATTACACAACTTAAAATATTAATAATTACAATTTGAAAAAGTGTCTTTGAGATAAAAATACGTGTTTTGGATGAAAATAATCTGTAATTGCATTTTGTTTATCACTTAGTTTCCCAAAAAAGATTATTCTTTATTAGTAGTCTTGTTTTTCTTTTACTAATAGCTTAACTGCATATTATAATTCTCCAGGGAAGATGTTTTCCATTGACAGTGGGGCCGCAGCAACCTTATGTTGACATCGGCGACACTTTTGGCAACAATTGCCTCATTTACATTTCCGAAGTTTTGATTCTCTCCCACCCTATTTACGTAGGGACAGAAAAAAAGATCCTGAAAGTGGTTTTCAGACCTCACAAGCTTTAAAAAATGCCTGTCACATTTGTACTATTCTCGATGTTCTGAGCCCCATTAGGCGAAAAATAACTAGGCGCAACGAACCAATCACACGTCAGGCCCGACTCTAAGTTGGATTCACACGGTGATGCTTGCCTGAAAGTAGGTTACGATAACCAGAGGTAAAAAAAATCAGGTTTTCTCTGATGTCACGAGCCTGATGCTAGGCCTCTTATAAATGGGGAATAAAAGGTGTAGCGTAGCTACCACTACAACTATTCAATTCCTATTCACTAGTATATAAGACACGCTAACTCTATTCTATCTTGAGGTATCTTTTGATAGAGGACGGTTGACAGCGTTGGTAGTCTGCACCCTCATTGGTGACCCGGATGTGATCTGAACATATCTGCCTCTACCAACAAGCCTATCTTGATTGAAACGCCCACTTCCATTTAAACACATAGTTTGGTGGATGGTCAACGGTAAACAGTTGACTTGCTATTTGTGACTGTGACATTAACCTCCTCGCACTGTTGCTACTCGTTTTCAACCACACACTCTACTGCTAATAGCAACACAGAAGCGACCACGTGAACTACAGTGATCTAAATAAAGCTCTCACAACAGTCACTCAAAGTCAGGTAATCTTAATACAGCTTTCACAACCTCTCTCAAAGGGGCAATGACTCGAATCCATTCATCGAATTTTACCATAGATAAAATTCTGGTGATGGAGTAATGTAACGTAGCTACCACGACAACTATTCAATTCCCATTCACTAGTATATAAGACATGTTAATTCAATCCTGATGTACCTTCTGATAGATGATGGTTGACATTGTCGGTAGCCTACACACACACACACACAAGGGGTAATGAAGCAAAATATTAGAAAATTCCCTAGTTTTTCGACTTTTCTTCTACAAAAACTATACATAATGGACTATTTATCTTTTGCTATAAGAACCATCTCCCTTTTTTTTACATAGAATCGCACTTATGTCGAAAAGGACAGAAGACTATTGTTTTGCAGTGTTATAAAACTTTTTTCATAGTCAATTTGGCAGCATATTCCACCTAGATGAAAATCATTAAAATGCATTAAAACTTCTTCATTCCCCCCCCTATTTAATGAGTTGTGATAATGTAGTGTTGAAGCAACTTTTTAAATACAAAAATAGGATTTTTTTAAGAGAAAAAGAAATGTAGCTTTTTTTTTCCAAAGTTAATATTTTATACCATTTTCTTAGTCCCCAAAGAGGATACGCTTGCCAGAAATAAACAAAACCCAACAGTTTTATTTTATTTTAAAACCTTCGTTGATTGGACGATCCAATCTTTTGTGTTTACGATTACTAATGTTCAACTCCGAAGCCTTTCAATTTTGATCCCAAACCAGAAAAGGGAACTCCTGGATCAAGTAGTGAGAGAAATTCGCCTTACCAGGAGGATTTTTTGATGGAACTAACTCACATTTGCTTTACATAAAGAAAAAAAACCTCCCACGATTAGCCTGACGGCGAGGGGACTCTAACTCATGATCCGTTTACCACTGACAATATTTTACATTCGTACTGTGGTCAGTTCGAGTCGTGTGCAGAATTCAAATCAACCAGCCATCACCGGAATTCGAACCCGGTTCACCTCATTGGAAGGCTGCTCTCTATCCCCTGAGCCACCAAGGCTCAAACCTAACAATTGTGACTGTTCAAAACTCACAGCGGTTATAAAAATAGCATAATATTCAATAAGTGTTTTTTTTTCGAAAGAGTTTGTAAAATAGCCTTACTCTGCTTAACCATAAAATTGTGAATAGTAGTCATAATTCTAGAAAATTTGAATATTAAAATATCTATACTTTTATTGCATGTAAAGTAAGTACAAACAAAAACTACACACTCGTATTTGTTCATTCACATTAGTTTATGTAAGCAAGTAATAAATTTTCAAATCATCACTGGACTTGTCCTGTTCTTCCCCGGCATGAATGCATAGGTGCAGGTCGCTCTCGAGGTGGGAGAGCTTACTTACTTACTTTATTTAAAATAAATTGGGTACCTAGGCCGCGCAGCGGCCTCTAACCCATCCATCATGAAAATAATACAGTGTATATAGTCATTTTGAGTTATATGATAGTATGGTTACATAATAATATTGCCATGACTAGAAAGTACAACTAGATCGAAGGTTTACATGAATTGCAAAGAAAATTGAAAATAGCCATGATTAGATATGAAAACATGATATACAAACTTAATCTGTGATATTTACATTGATGATCAGTAGAAATTTGAAATNTTGATTTGCTGGTTATAGTTTCTTGTTTTTTCAAGCAGTTCGCTTGCTTCACTGTTTAGTTCGCTTGCTTCACTGTTTATTTTCCCATATGCTTCCATCATTCTCTCATATATCTCTAATTCCATAGGATCCGTGGGTGGTTCAATCGTCATAGGATTACGTCTCGGGCTTTCGGTTTGACGCTTTCCGCCACGTCCGCATTCCTCATGTGGAATTTCCATCCATCGTTGTATCTCCTGTATCGTTGAGTTTCGTGTTGGAGTCTCGGTTTGTCTCTTTCCGCCACGTCCGTGGTGATGATAAGTGGCCATATTCTAGATCAGCAGCTGCGATTGATAAACAGCGTGAGTCGTGAGTCGCAATTCCCTAACTACCTAATTCGGTCGGGTCAGGAAGAGCTCCGTGAGTCTGATCATTGGGTCGTGAGTAGTCATTGAGTCTGGAGAAACAGCTAAACAGCTTGAAACAGCAAGAAACAGCAAACTCCTAAGAGAACGACAAACGTTTACTCAAACTGAACACAAGCTCTACATAACGCACTAAAATATCAACAGAAAAACTGAACTCACAAACTCGAAGGTGGGAGAGCTGTGGAAAGCCCTCGGCTCATCCTTGCTCTGATTCGTATATATTGCTCAATTCTTCTTTATCTATACTTCTATTAACATATCATATCCGTAATAATAATGATTTCGAAAGAATCCTTCTCTTATTTAACTCCACCGTTCCGTCGTTCAGATGCGTTGGAGTGGAATCAAAGTTCTGAAAAAACCTATTTTAATAGAAACCGAACCTTAACCAAGCCTATTTTCATGGATGTTCTCACAGTAATTGGGTGGCAAGGATATTGGGGCAGAAGCGAACAGCATGCATCTTTTCCTGTTCTGAATCAGTTGTGGGGCCTCCCTGGCCGAGCGGTATCGCCGGTCCAAACGCTCTGTTAAGCGTGGAGGTAGCGGGTTTGAATCCCGCCGTAACCCTGTATGTATTCTTTGTGATGTCTTTCTCTGAATTGTTCTATCTGTATTTTCTACTTGAATAAGCCTATATTGAGCACACAAGTCAGAAAATGTATGTAATTTCAATAAAATAAATAAATGAATCAGTTGTTGTAGTTGATTTACGTCGCACTAGAGGCGACTGTCTGGGAAACATCCCCGAGGATGATCCGAAGACATGCCACCACAATTTTGATCCTCTGCAGAGAGGATGGCTGTTCTGGATCTCTAAATACCTTGGCGAGAACACTCAGCCTGTAGAATATGGAATCAAACCTATTTTCATGGATGGTTTCACGTACCATATTGATTGGGTGGCAAGGTTATTAGGATAGAAGTGAATAACAAACATCCTCTTGTTACTCATAGAAGATGAAAGCGAACAGTAATTTGACTCGCTCCGACTATGCCTTCATCATCTCTCCCGCTTTGGTAACCCGACAGCGTGCGCGCGAAGCCTTTACTTCAGGTGACCACGCTTTACGATCACTGTGGGACACCACCACTTTGGAAAAAATGGCCCTTAACTGTTTTGGGTACCCACATGAAAATGGATGATGGTGAAGACTTACTACTACTTTAACTTCTTACTACTGAAACTTGGCCTATATATTAAGTCCACTTGACCGTTAAATTCGATTGGAGTCTTGACTCACGTAACTGTGGACAGAAAAGACGCCTTTGAGAGAGTGACACATGCTGTAGTCGGATCAAGTTTTTGGATCGAAGTTTGCTGCCTTACTTTATTATAAAAACCGAGTAACGAGAAAAATAATGAATTTGCGGGTTTGAATCGAACTTTAGAAAAAAAAAGCCCTTTAAATTTCAAGCGAATATTTTCTGAATTCCCCTATTTTTGTATGGATGACAAGCATGCATCCATAAATTTAAAGTAAGATGTTAAAAAACTTCCTCCTTATTTTCGGATTACCAAAACACAGGCAAGCCACTTTTTCTCTTTACCTTTTGGGGGCCATCCGGTCAAAATGATCAATCTCCTAGACTACCAGTGGTGCTCCAAGGAGCCCATAGAAGATATTTTGGCTCATGCTAAAAACAACGGCTCAGCAGACTTTTGGTTTAATATTGAAGCAAAAGAAAAATCTAGTGCTATACCTCAGACCTCACCAGTACGCCTTAAAGCAGACCTAAATGCTTCTGTACCGACAAAAAAAATTAAAAGTATTAGATTCCAAAAAAGCGGGTCGCTCCTTATTCAATGTGACGACTTAGAAACTGCAAAATACATCTTAAAGATAAAAACAATCCTAGAGATTCCTGTAGCAGTTAAATGCCTTCTAGAATGCATTTCCTCCAAATTCATTCTCAGGAACTTTCCTGTTGAAACTTCGGTTTCGGACATTAGTCGGGAGTTCAATTTTGAAAACAAGACACAAGCTCTAGAAATTCGTCGGTTCTTAAAACAAGGGAAACCGACAACCACAATCCTTTTCAATGTCTTAGGTACTGTTGTCCCTGAGAAAATACGTCTCTGGTATCAATACTATGAGACTAAACTCTTCCAAGATAGCGTTACCCTATGCAAAAACTGCTGGAGTTTCGGCCACCCCGATAAATACTGTAAATCCCCAACCAGATGCCACAACTGTGGAGGCCTTTCTTCCGAACATCAGGGCCCGTGTACTAGGGTCCAGTGCTGCAGAAATTGTAACGGCAACCATAATCCAATTCAGCGTGATTGTCCTGCATTTTTAAATTTTGAGAAACTAATGAGAATTAAGTCTACCCATCATGTTCCGATGAGTGAAGCTAGAAGAATAGCTTATTTGAAAAAGCCCTCATACGCAGAAATAACTCAGTCTGTGCCAGGAGAATACATTACCCGAGCAGAGCTAAAATCGGAACTTAACAAGTTCGCGGGTTCCATGCAACAGCTAGTCGAGAATACCTGCGCAAAACAAGTTTCTATACTGGCAGCCCAAATTGAGAATTTGACTGCTTCCATAAATAATATTCTTATCCCCGCGATAACTAACATCCAACGAAGCACCATCGCCCAGCAGTGGCATGCCAGCCGGGGGGGCAGAGGGGGCAGTCGCCCCCTCTGAAATTTTAGTGAGAGGGCAAACAATATATTTCGCCCCTCCTGAAATTTAAACATTCGAGAAAATAAAATCAAGTAAAATTCCGAGTAAAAAATAGTCAAAAAGTAAAAAACCTAATTTTCCGCTGAAATTAAAGTAAGAGGTTATAATAAATATGAAGGCAAGAAATAAATTTAGGAAAAATTGGTAATTTTAGGAAAAAAATTTTTTTTTTTTTTTTTTCAATTTTGAAGCTTTTTTTCAAAAAGAAAACCTTATTGTCTTCTGAAATTTAATAAAAGGGCCTATATTGCGTTTCGCCCCTTCTGAAATTTAGACATTCACAAAAATAAAGTCAATTTAAATTAGTAAACTTAAAGGAAGAAAAAAACTTTTTTTCAACTTTGAAGCGATTTTCTAAGAAAAAAACTTTATTTAATTCTGAAATTTAAATGAAGGGTGAGTAATGTACATCGCCCCTCTTGAAATTTTGCCATTCGTGATGATAATGTCAAGTTAAATTGATAACTTTAGAAAAAAATAACCATTTCTTTTTCAACTTTAAGGTTATTTTCGAAATCAAAAATTACTTATTTTACTGTGAATTTAAATTGAGGGGGCGAATAACGTGCTTCGCCCCTTCTTGAAAATATAATTAAGTTCAATTGGTAATTTCAGAAGACGAAAAAGAACTTTTTCTCAACTTTGAAGTTTTTATAAAAAAAATGTAAGAAAAAAAACACTATTTTCTTTTGAAATTCAATTGAGGGGGCGAATAGTGTGCTTCGCCCCTTCTAAAATTAAGCCATTCGTGAAAATAAAATTAAGTTGGTAATTTGGAAGAAAAAAAAAGAACTTTAAAAATAAAAAAAAAATAAAACATTTTTTTTGTCTTAAATTTAATTGAAGAGTCGAATAGTGTACTTAGCCCTTTATAAAATTTAGATATTCGTGAGAATGAAGTCAAGTTCAATTGGTAACTTTAGAAAAAAAGATCCATTTCTTTTTCTACTTTAAAGCTATTTTCGAAATTAGAAACTTTATTTTACTGTGAATTGAAATTG
>NC_092205.1:6060095-6116482 GCF_043381705.1 Parasteatoda tepidariorum
ATCCCCCCCCCACATCATCATCAACAGTAAATTCGATTGCATTATCATAGCTAATTTCAACACTTGTTTCGACAGACAATATAAGGTAAAATTCTGCAACATATTTTGTATTTATGTATAAATCTGTGTTTAATTTCATGCTTTTTTAAAAATATTTTATAAAATGTAGAGTTATAAGGATAAAGAGAAAAAATAATCGTTTTTGTCATCTGTTATTATGACTTTGCGGTAAACGAATTAAATCAAAAGCTTTTATGTTTCTAATGGAGTGTGTTTAAATAAGATAACTAATTTTACTACATAATTTGTAGCTATTTCAAATTATT
Organism: Parasteatoda tepidariorum; assembly: GCF_043381705.1. Taxonomy (NCBI): domain Eukaryota; kingdom Metazoa; phylum Arthropoda; class Arachnida; order Araneae; family Theridiidae; genus Parasteatoda; species Parasteatoda tepidariorum. Next base: position 6,060,422 of record NC_092205.1, read on the forward strand.
TTATTAATACTTTGTAGTTTATTTAACATTAGTATAAAAAGTAAAGTTTTTTTTAAAGAAATAAAGTATTAATACTGTATATTTTGGAAATTTGCATTTTTTCACAGTTCTATTTCAAACGAAGTTTTGATAGTTAATTTATAACATACTTCTGTACTATTAGCAACATGATTAACTGTTTTATCCAATAATGAAACTATAAAACAGAAATATTATAATATGTTTCCTTCACTGTATGCTTCAATCGCATGCATATTCGTAATTGAAGATTTTAATAAGACTTAACAAGTGACATTGGGACCAATAAACTTAAAGGATAATTTTTAAACCATATCTCCCATTATTTTTAACCTTGAAATTTTTTTCCCATTAAATAGCTTCTTTTGTGTTTGCTTAGAAAGACTATATTTTCTCAATAGTATTTTGAAGTTCGTTAACAGTGCTATATTGTTTACCATTTTCATGTAGCTGACGGGAAAAAGTGCCTCAAACGTTCTTATTCTATTTTGGTCTGGTCTCTGGTCAGAACATGATCTCTCACCTGAACATTTTGTTGAGAAAGCCACTTTTTGTCGAACGTAAAATAGGTATCTAGGAATCTTCTCGTTGAAATATGTAATCAGTTCATGCCATGAGGTCTTTAAAAGGGAAAATATGTTTCCTCGGTACATGTTGCTTTATTTTAGATGTCAGTCTTTCCTTCAACAAATACAGGGTTATCTTTCCATTTAAATCAAAGCGTTGCCAGAGTTTGTCTTCTTGATGCATGCTGACGATTCTTAATTCTTTTTGAAGTTCATGCCAATATTATTCCAGCTGTCCGGACCATCACAGTTCCATTTTGATTTCTCATCACTGAACTACAACCATTTGTTGCCATATAAAATGTGATTTTTTTTTTTTTTGTTCCCTCTTTTATTCTTGCTAATTTAAGATTTGGCTTAAGACATGGTTGGGGATGAATTTTTATCACTATATTTCTTCTCTCAATTACGTCGATGAATGGTGTTATTAGAATGTTCACATATAGTAGATCTTTTTTATTTGGCGAACTGACATTTTGCCTTGATACTGATTTTTGAACTTGACTGTCTACCTGAACACCCGTATTTCGGTTTTCGGATGAAATTTTTCATTTATAATTTTAAAAAAATGCCTGTCTGTGTCTCCCTTATAACTTTATGACCACTTAGGCTAGTGTCCTGATATTTGGATTACAGATACAAAGATATTTCGTAAGCACAGATATTAACGTATGAATGGGTGATGTCGCTGATTCTTAAAAGCTATCTGTAACCACGAAGACTACATAATCAAAACGACTCATAATCTAAATCATTGCTTGCTATCAATACTGTAAAAAATATTAATTGCAATTGCTGCTAAAATTATCATGAAATAAGCTTATAATCGGTTATAATTACTTTTAATTATATTGGAAGTAATTTATTTGTAATGCCATTTCGGTTAATTATGGTTTATAAATATAAAGTTTTTTTTTATAAAAATCAATTTGCAACTTTATTCTTAAGCTAATTTATAACTCATCCTAAAGTAATTGTCATTAATTATTCTTCTTTAAAATCGAAAGTCTTAAATAGTTTCGAAATTTCTCCACTCTGTACTTCCCCTCTGGGTTATGGTTTCGGCAAATCTTGCTTTTCCCACGCCTGTACGTTTTCAGTAAGAAATTGGAATAGCGAGGGGTAGTAGCAAAATTTACCGAAACAATAGTAACTATATGTAGGAAAATGTGTAGAAAATTGTAAATCTCTTCCTGTTCTATTTACTTATTCGTTCGTTAATTTTTTTTTCCTTTCTAGAAAACGTACGGCAAAACAAGAGACTAACCAGACATTGAGAACATGGCAGAAAGGGCTGTTAGAATTGTCATCAGTTCTTCTATATTTGCTGCTGCCATGGCTGCTTCATGGCATCTCATACCAGATACAAAGTCAAAACTGGCCATCATGGGTAGTGTTGTTGTGGGGGTTCTTGGTGGTGTTCTGTTTTCAAAGTTTGTTGCACCACAAGATGACGGACAAGATAATGTTCCTGCAGCACCTCTGGAAAATTAAGTTAGCCAATGAAACTTTTTAATTTTCAACTCATGAGTTTGAGTAGCAATCTGCTTTTATTTGAAATGTGTCAGCTTTTAAGGTTTTAACCTTTTTGTATTATCGTGAATAAACTTCAATTTTTCTGCATGTTTAGAAATGTCAATTTAGTGAGCATCCACACAATGTAAAACAAATCCTGATATTCTAATATGTTTAAAATTATATAATGCTTTACCGTTATTTAAAATAGTAACTGCTTAAAATATTAACTACTAGGCGGGTTAATATTTTAAGCTTTCTCCCTGTTCGCAGCTGTACTGAAAACAAAACTGTTCGCTTACGTTTGTCTCCACGTCCAAAAATTTTCCTTGTGATGTTATTCAGATCTAAAAGTGAACATAAGCGATTTTTCCTAAATATTTTAAAAATATAACATTTAAAAATATATTGTTATAACAAATTCAAGTCAACAACAGTCATTTAGTATTTTCGCTTACCAAACGGACGGATATATATTAAAAATAACTTTTGCATACATCACATTGTGCATGAAGCTGATCGTTAAGTACTTAATTATTCAACGAATCTATTTTAATTGTAATTTATAGTAGTATATAAATGTAATTTTCGAAAAAAATAATTTTAAAACTGTTAAGAAGAGTAGACGCGGATTTAAACAACTTTATCTTAAAATGCATCGTAGAACTACATTATAATTGCACCGTCAACAATGGAAAACCTGCATTAGACAATTATGGATTTAATATATATCGAAATGTTTGATGCAGTTTGTAAATTTTCGGATTAACACCCGTTTTGCGAACACGAGGAATCCCTGCCAGACTTAGTCTTTAATAATAAATATCTAATGTCCCATGTGTTGTAATATTTTAATATTATATATAATATTAAAGTGTTGGAACACCAGAGAGTTCATTGTAAGCAAGTAATTTTATTAAATAGGCAAAACTTAACTTCATTTTCCATTTGGTAGAAGAAATTTCATAGAAAAATTGTGTTTATTCTAGTCTGGAAACTTTTATTTGGAACAGACACAAAACTTCAATTGACATTGGAGCGCTTTAGCTAGTCCAACGCTAGTTTAAATTTAATAAACTAATTCTTTTTGGAGGTAAAAATAGTTATACAAATTTTGTTTTTGATGATCTGAATTGACAGAAGCTTTTACTATTATTTGTCACAGAGTCTCAGTTGAAATTCCAGCCTAATTGATAGGAAAGTGGACTAGATTGTGATAGGAGATAAGTTTCATTTCTCCCTTCATTACATTAATAATGACTCATTAATATTGAATGTTCATTATTATTATTTTTTAGAAATTTTGGTGAGTCGTGGTGGCTTAGGGCAGTGGTGCGCAAACTTTCTTCGACTGCGACCCCTTTTGTAGAGAAAAAAATTTTGGCGACCCCTAGAGATAAATGTTCACAAATACGATGTATATTTCGCGCATTTCTTTCGTTTCATCGAATAAAAACATCATTATATTTGACTCATATTAATTTTATTTATAATTTTAAGAAAATACTTTTTGTTTAACACAAAAATCAGTAAATTGCCCTTTAATGAGATGTATGTGGCTGCAAGTTTCTAATTATCTCATCGATGTTTGGATGTATGTTGCTAATTGNGAGTTTAACATTAGTAGTCTTAAACCCTATATTGGGCTGTTCAACGACGGCTGTAAGATAAAAATAAATTTTGGTTACTGTGGTTAGTAAAAGATTAAAATCAGAGTTGTCATTTAAAACTCTAGATGAGATCATTGAAAGTGGTTCGATTTTTAATATAAATATTTTATCCTCAACGACACGAAAGCGAGTTACTAAAAACATAGCAAAAAAATATACTTTTTTAAACGAATGCTCATTTTGTGCAATCGTTGATAGAATTAATAGGAAAAAATAATTCATGCCGAAAAAATAAGTTTTGGGTAAATGTTCGGGGTCCTTAATTGGTTAAAAAAAGAAATGAATATTTGGTTTTGAAAAATGAAAATCGTAATGTTGAGTAAAAAATATTTAACTTCGTGATCTGAATCAGGAATCGCATAAAATAGGTAACCTACTTTTTTTAGTTCTACAAAAAATTAAAGCTTTGAAAAATCGAACAATAGCATTTTCAAAACTTCCGATCTCGATAAAAAATATTATTTTATTTTCACGAATTTAACAATGGGTGAGTTTTTGTTGCTCAAGAGCTGAAATAAAACTCCCAATTGCACGTTTGCGTAAAATATTTGCTAGTGTTAGTGATAAAACAAATGAATTGATTACTGAGCACACATTTCCAGAATTTCAAAAGAACTAGAAAACATATTTTTTTTAATCAGAACTTGCGAATATTTAAATTATTTGTAATAAAAGAAAACCGTTTTGAACTAAATGGATTGAACAGAGAATAAAGCATTGAAGCATAGTTTTTCCTACTAAAGGGGGAAAAAAATCTTCCTCAAAGTTGTAAAAATTGACGTCTTTGACAAACACGGATCTATAATATTGATGCAACGAGATACTTTTTTTACAAATTAGGTGGTATATATTGTAGATTGACTAAGGGCAATAAGAGTAGATTGACTAAAGACAATAAGAGTAGATTATCTAAAGGCAATAAGAGTAGATTGATTAAAGGTAATAAGAATAGTTTGACTAAAGGCAATCGGAGTAGATTGACTAAAGGTAATAAGAGTAGATTGACTAAAGACAATAAGAGTAGATTATCTAAAGGCAATAAGAGTAGATTGATTAAAGGTAATAAGAATAGTTTGACAAAAGGCAATCGGAGTAGATTGACTAAAGGCAATAAGAGTAGATTATCTAAAGGCAATAATAGTAGATTGACTAAAGATATTAAGAGTGGAATGATTGAAGGTAATAACAGTGACTGAATTCGATTGAATCAGACTCAAAGTTTATACCTTCTTTTTTTAAAAACTCTTTTTTCCTTAAGGTTACTTAGTATTTCAATCTGACATCCATGACGGAACAAATTCCTATATTGGAACCGGTATCCATTGGCTGCATGTACGATAAATTAGGTTAATAGATAACAGTGTTGTGCTAACAAAGCGATGATCGTGGATTCAATCTTCAAATGAACCAATATTATAAGTCTAATGACAACCGAAAATTATAGATCGAATTCTATTCGAATTTACAATAGAAGATAAGGGATGATATTTACAGGGTAACAAAAAAATATAGGGATCAATTTTGAATGTTTATATTTCCAAAATTTGTTACATAAATTCAGCGATGCTTCTCATTATGGTGACCACCGGCATAATAGATTTGTCTAAAACGCTTCGGAAATGATTTTAAAGCCCGCAAAATGATTTCCTGGGGGATTTTCTTCACCTCTTCTCTAATAGCTCTTTGAAGGCCTCTCAATGCAGAAATTCTTCGCTTATTCATTTTGTTTTTCAGATGTCCCCATAGGAAATAGTCGCATGGTGCAGCATCAGGACTGTTTAGAATCCATTGTTCTGGTCTCAGGAATTGCACTTGCTGATCTGTTAGGAATTTCTGGGTGACCTTAGATGCATGCGATGGGGCGAGTCCTGATGGAACACAGCATCACCATTAGAGTGCAATCTGCGGTAATCATCCTTAAGAAAGGGCTTTAATATCTTCTTTATATAATACTCAGAATTTATTTTGGCCCCAGGTTTCACAAACCGAGGTTTGGTCACACCATGGGCGGATATGCCCATCCAAACCATTACGCCTTTGGGATGAAGCATCGTGGTTGATGGTGTCAAGTCTCGCCTGTTCTGCCCGCGACTAAGGTATTGAACTTCAGATTTAGCATTGGTATCATATAGATAGATCCAAGCTTCATCAGTTGTAATGAACTTTCGCCATCTGTCCTTACGGAGAAGCTTGCAGAGGGGCCATGAACGTTGCCTTCTAATCTGCACCGATCTCTCACTTAAATGACGACATTTAGGTTTTTCATGGCATTTTTTCTTCAACTTTTGTTTTAGTTGATAGCTTACAACTTGCTGACTCACGTTAGGAGCTTTAGCCATGCTTGCCTGAGTTGGTGGATCCGGTTTTGATGTCATCTTATCAAGCTTCTGCAAATCTGACTTCTTCAATTTGCTTGGCCGTCCACTTCTTTTTGGTTTTGCATTATTTTGCATCGACCCGGGTTTTGAATTCTTAATGCGACTGATATGGCTTGGTGAAATCGCAATACTTTTTAAAATGGGTTTGTATAATCCTGTGGCTCCAGCGAAGTTCTAAAAAGGCTTGTACTTGACCAATTAGCTTTTTGTCAAATTTCTTCAAATGCATTTTTGTGACTTTATGAAATAGTATTGCAATTGAAAGTCTAATAGCAGAGCTTTAGATCAGTAAGCTATATATGTAAAAATGTTTTAAAACTTTAGTGGTAGATAGTCACAAAAGTGATCCCTATACTTTTTTGTTACCCTGTAGAGCTTTCAAAATTGTCCCCCACTTCACTCTCAAAGGGTGTTCAAGATCGAGTTTGGTATCATTGGATAGCTTTTAAAAAACACCTTGAAAGAATCTATTTTCGATTCGAAGGATATTTCGAGAGATATTTGACCATATCCAAATTTCTTTTAGGTCATGTATATCAGGAGTGGATGAAAGTTAACTCTCTGGCGTGGAGGTAGCGGATTTGATTTCCACAAATAATAAATCCCATAACCTTTTTTGTTGTATCTTTGTGTTGTGCTTCTTTAAGCATCATAAGTCTATTTTTGTATCTATTGATTTATCTATTTCTTTCTTTGTATGCATAAGCAGGTTTGTGTGTTCAATTCAAAGAACAGTTTGAAAATTCTTCTCAAGTAGAAGAATAGATAGCGCAAATGGGAGAAAAGCAACACAAAATTACAATCAGTGGTAAGTCCCACCATTCTGAAAACGCTCTGTAGCTTCGAAATAGTGAGTTCGAATACCACTATAATCCTGGGTGTATCTTTGTGATGATCTCTTTTAACTTAATGTGCCATTTATTCCTCAATTTATTCACATTTGACAAAGGTTTATAAGTCTAAATGTCGAACACAAGCCTGCAAATGTATGTAATTTCAATAAAGCAATATGTTTTAGAGTTGGGATGATCGTAAAGACAGGGTCCCCAACAGAACACCCAAGTCAAACATCACTGGCAGAGATCAGTGAGTGGGTGAGAGATCAATTTCATCAGCTTCCGAAGAGACTGAAGGTGTTAAGGGCCGTAGTTAAAATTCGTAAACCGTAAAAAACTCGACTTTGCGTACTGGTCATCAGGCTATCATAGAGGAGGAGCCATCCCCTCTGCAGAGGATCGAAATCGTGACGTCACTTCTTCGGATCATCCTCAGGGACGTTTCCAAGACCATCACCAATAGTCATTGTGCAGCTCTAGTGCGACGTATATAAAGTATTAGTACTACCACTTCAACATGACAAGTGTGCTTCTAAGCCGTATTCTGAGCACACCAGCCTGATATAAATAAATAAATAACAGAACGACTCATGAGACTCCTTTGCATTGAGCGCACATGCCTAACATACGTATGCGATTAAATACATAAATCAAAAAATCACAACTTATTAGGCCTTGCTCAATCCAAATATGACCCGCAGTGGACTGATCGTTAAGACACGGTTCCCAGCAGATCACCAAAGTCAAGCATCACTGGCTACGGTGACTGTGCGGGCGGGTGACCACTTGGATCAGTCTGCGTAGGGACCGAGGGTGTGCGGTATTGGTCCTCGTTAAACTGTGCTACCGTAAAGTGCTCGACTTCGCGCGCAGGTCGTTGAACTACCGAAGCGGGATTGCCATCCCCTCCGCAGAGGATCAAAATTGTGATGGCATGTCTTTGGATCATCCTCCGGAATGTTTCCCAGACCGTCGCCAATAGCCCATTGTGCAGCTTTAGTGCGACGTAAATTAACAACAACAATCCAAATTTATTTATTAGTCCGAATTCATGCAGATTTCTGAGCTCAATTACGTAAGAACGGCTTATGAGCCACTGTAAAGAAGAAAGATAGTATAATTCAGAGAATGGCAGTGCAAAGATACAATGTGATTCGAACCCGCAACCTCCACAGCCCACGCTACAGAGCGTTTGACGAGCGATCCCGTCAATTCAAACTTAATCTCAAAACGCGTATCTTCTTCATCTAAACAACTCAACATAGTTTAATCTCACCACTCTCTACGTCTAAACAATACATAGTTTTGTGTCCCGCAGTGGACCCATCGTTAAGACGCGGTTCCCAGCATATCACCGAAGTCAAGTATTACTGGCTGCGGTCAGTGTGCAGGTGGGTGACCGCTTGGATCAGTCAGCGTGGAGATCGAGGGTGCGCGATATGGATCCTCGTTAAACTGTTCTACAGTAAAGTGCTCGACTTTGCGTCGCCAATAGCCCATTGCGTAGCTGTAGTGCAGCGTAAATGAACTACAACTACAACAACGACATAGTTTTGTTTATCTAGTCCCAACCATGAACCTCGTTAATGGAAATACAGAGCTATAAGCTTACGCACAGAGCTTGTCGCACTAATCTGGTAGTATTGATAAGACCGGCTACTTTGTATTAATTACAAAATTCAATCTCAGTCGCGCTGCTCTCTCGCTTCCGGAGATTAGATAGATAATAAGAAGGTAATGATCTTATGCATTATATGTACGTTTTAAGTCTTAAAGTAAAATTATTTTTAGACAGTCTTACCCATTATTTATTAAGATAAGAAATTGCTTACCATTTAAAAATTTAAACTATTATCACATTAATTTGTGTTTTAAAATTTTCATTAGACTTTTAAAGTCTCCATATTTTCAAGTTTTAAATTAAACTTTTTTTTTAAATCGTTAAACTTCTGCGAATATGTTTTTAATTGAATTAGTTTCTAATTTTGCGGTTATTAATTTTTTTTAAAAAAAAGGTATGCTTTAAATAACTTAAAATATTCTTTAAAAAGTATACGTTTTTTTTATCGTTTTCAAATTTATTCTTGTAATTACGTTTTTTAACTTTTTTCAGTAGCATAAATAAATTTGTTGCTAACCTCCATCTTTACTCTGTCAGAAACTTTTCGATGAGTTTTGTTTGCTTTTAGGCATCTAACTATGTCATCGAAAAAAATATTTTAAAATCTCCGTTCTTTTTTTCACTTAGGCTAAGGAGATGCGAGAAAAGTTAAGTTGGAACGAAATTTAAAAAAAAAATTATATAGGTAGCATTATATTCTAAGTCTAGTTATATTCTAAGTTTTAAAGAGATAATTGAAGTTTTGGAGATGAAGTTTATTATACTAGTGATACGAAATAAGTTTTTTGTTTTAAATCTGACAAAATATCAAACATAGTTCTTCCTTTTTATTCAAGTGAAGAAAGTAATTATTAAATTGATTTTCTTTTTGTTCGTGTTCGAGAGTTTTTGCTATAAAATGGTCGTAATTTCGATTGGCGATAAGTTTTGCTTACATCATGGGAGAAATAATTGTAACGTTTATTGGTATCTGGATTGGAACTTCAGTTAAAACTTGAGCATTTAAAATACCCTGAGAGTGGGCACAATTTCGAACAATTTTGTCTTAATGTAACGATAAATTGACTACCGTTCTATTTATGACTGTCAAAAAATATGAACGCTTGTATTTACTTTCAGTATGACTTTTAGTAACCTATTGTTCAATATAATTTGGTACAATTTCATTATTTATTATTTGTATTAATTTTTCTGTCTGTATGCGATTGTCTGTGTAAAAAAATATGGGTTTTACTCTTGCTAGTTGGAATTTCTAATTGCAACAGAAAATTATACAAAACGGTAAAAATATATACAAAAATAATCTATCATGAAACATGAAGTAAATATTTGAAAACTCTAGGTGGCCAAAAAGATGGAAAATTCGTTACATTTTCCATAAAGAAAAATAAATTCTGATTGCAAAAGTCAGAAAACGATGGAAATTAGTCAGCACTATTAGGCAGGGCTCGTAAGTTATGATTTAAGTTATGGAAGCTTATAAAGGGCATGTAAGAACTCTAAACAAGCAGGATTTGTTTACCTTCTATATTTAATCAAACTACTGTAAAATATCTATATATCTATTCATTCTTCAAGATTTTAACAAACATAGCAAATATGCCAAATGTGTTTTAAAAAAATCTAAGAATTATGGGATTACATGATTTTGAAATTACTTCGTAAAAATGCTTCTTGTTAACCCAATTAATTTTCATTCATGTTTATTACTTTGTTAATACAGTCTAACTCCGCCATAATGAACACGAGATATAGTAAACACTACATCGTAGTGAACTCCCGTCAAAACTAACATATTGTTTCATATAAGATTATTGTGAAAAGCTGTGAAATGGGTTGTTAGTTTCTAGTGAACTTATTTCTTTCTTGCAATTATTTAATTAAATGATACCAAAATGTTAATGTGTGTGATAAGTTTAAGAGCATATAATTACGGCTTTTAATTAAAAATGAAGAAATACAAATCATAAAGTAGTGTGTAAAATAATTCTTTTCTTTTGGAATGAATAATGTAAGCAGTTCCATAAACAGGTTCTCTGATTGGGATGCCTGGTCATGCCATTGAGGCGTAATTATTATTTTTTCAGGATATTCAATTCGGTAATCTTTTCTGTTGTAGCTCCTTACCCAATTACAATAAACTTTCATTTTTAACAAATGTAATTTAATTTCCCGAGGAAGAAACTACCTCCTCATAATTTAAAGTCCAAATTAATTTTGTTATTAATTCAGCTTAATTTGTGGAGCAATTTATTTCAGCATACTTTCTGAAGATTTTATGAGTCTTTCATTTTTTATTTTATTTTACAACCGTCACTGAACAGCCGACCCAATTTTTGAGTTCACGACTGCTAATGTTCAACTCCGTAGCCTTGTCATTTTGAACCCAATCCAGAAGACAAGGGAACCAGTATTAGGGGAAATTTCCCTTCGTGGAGGACTTTTTGATGGAACTAAACCGCATTTGCGTTACATGGAAGACCACGACAACCTCCCACTGTTAGTCTGACTGCATGGGGAGTCTAACTCATGATCCATTTACCACTGAGGATATTTCACGTCAGTACTGGTTGGTACAATCCAGATGTGGAATTCGTATCAGTCAACCATCGCTGGGCTTCGACCCCGATTCACCTGATTGGAAGGCGAACGCTCTGTCCCCTGAGCCATCACGGTTCAAGTGTCATTCATTGTAAAAATTTTCGCAACTCAATATTTTTAAAATGTATTTTTTACTTGAATGTAGTTAAATCTTTCTTTATATAAGGGCTGAAACGACAACTGTTTTGAGATCAAATGGAAAATAACAGTGACTGTATATTTTTCTTACATGTGTGAAAAAAACTAGTTTTTTCATTATTCATTTGCAAGGATATATTTTACTTTTACAATGAATGATCCATTTATGACTCAATCCGAAATATAATGCATTCAACGTAAGATGTTTTAACTCCAGAAAGAGTTAAGATTCTAAAAATTCGCTAACGGGTCAACATGAGCCCCTAACATGAACTTCCTTAACATGGTTATTTGAAACTATCACCAAGAGAAATAAAAAGGCCATAGTTTAATTGTCTTACATTTGTAGCAAAGCTATAATTTTAAACTAGAGCCCATTTTGCTGCGAAGAATTATCTGGACTTTAGAGTAGACAAATATCCATAATATTTTAAGAGTTATGAAACTTTATAAAAATCGCCAATTTGACGGCATTTTTCCACCTAGATGAAAATTATCAAAATTAATGCCTTATTCTCAGTTTTTGCAAATTTTCATGAGAGCGGATAATCTAGCATTAGGATAAGTTATTAAATATTAAAAACAAATAAGGCCATAAACTCTTCATGTTTTCAAAGCCGTGGCTTTCCTCCATTTTAACGTTTAGAGCCATTTTTAGAATAAAACATAGTGCTGGCTAAAGATAAGCTAAACTTTACCTAACAGGCATGAGTAACTTTTGTAAACTCTCACCAGCTATGAAAATAGCATATTATTCAAGTATTATTGTACTGTAATATAGTTTATCAGTATTCTTACGGTGAACTAACTACAAATTTAGTCATCAGTTTTTATGTAAATAAAGATTAAGTACTGCAGTTTCTCATATATTCTGCACTATCTTGCGCAGAATAAATGCAAGACTAATGACTAACACTGGGGAGTAAATTGTTTATTGTATTGACACAAATGCTTCATCTTGCCTCACTCGGGTGTGGGGGGATTACAAATCTGAATTTTTTTTAAACTTTAGATTTGTTTTAAAAGGACATTTTTAGTCTATTTTTCTATGGAAATGCAGAAATTTTAAAAAATGTTATTTATAACACGGAGTCGTATAAAGGTCGCGACATACTTCTAGGAGAGTTAGAACACATAAACGGGATCAAAATAGCACAGAAAGCTTATGCTTGGAAATGTCATCGTGTGCGGCTAGGATCGCTTCCTTTTTATGACCTGTTGAGAAGTACACAAAGAGACAGTTCATGATGGAGAAGCGCCGCTAGAGGCTTATGACGACATTTCCGAACATGTATTCCTACGCACTTTTGAGACTGATGTGCCTCATCTGCGCTAGAAGTGTGTCGCAACATTTGCCCATATATATAACCCAATATATAACTTTTTTTTAAACTTGTGCATTTCGACAATTAATGGACAATGTCATTTAAAAAGCGAAGTTTGGAGAGAGAAACAGATTTCAGATTTTAAACTTGAAACAAGTGACGTGAAAATATCGGAAACGTTAAAAAATCACATGCAATGGAAAACAGAAAAAAAATTGTTCCTCAGTGTAATACACAATAAGAATAGGTTGCTTACAGCACTGTAGATGCTGCATGTTAATACTAAATCTCACTAAAACCATTTAACACTTGTTTTTTCCCCCCAGAGGATACCACAAAGCAATTGGAACAAGCATGGTACGCTCTTACTTTACATGCCAAGGCATTGTAATTACCTTTGCATTGATTTGTCTTGTGAGGACTTTTGGATATGTCTTGGTGAAGGATATCCATCTAAGGATGGCCCTCGTTGGATTCATTATTACAAATATAGTTTTCGTTGATCTCTTCAGAATATTTATCACAGCAGTTGGTGGAAATGCAGATAAAAGTGAAACAAATTCCGCTTCTGGGCCACCAGGTGAAGACACCAGAGCAGAACAGCCAACCGAAAAGGTAAGAAAACGAGAGAATTTTGCAATGACGTTACTTTTGACATGACCAGTGACTTTCGCAATGTGATCACATTTTAAACTTTGTTCCTAATCTAAATCAAATTTAGAATTTGCATATTTTATGATTTTTGAGAACTCCTGTGACAACTTTATAACACTGAATTTAACCAGTGTTTTGTAGTTTAATATTTAATTTTAGAATCCTCTTTAAAAAATAATGAAATAAAAGTGTTCATGATCAAAAACTTATTAAAATTAAAATTCGAACATGATTAGCTATAAGACTCGAAAGCATTGCAATGTTACCGCAAAAAAAAAGTTAACAAATCCTCAGTATCTAAAAAAAGTACGATAAAAATATGGGATAATCTAAAGACAGTATTAAAACATTACTAAATTCGTAAGCTTGGATTATTACGATCTTAGACGTTGGCAATTAATGGAAAATTTTATGACAAAACAATATATAAAACAAAATACTCTCAATTGAGTAAAAATAATTCATTTAAAAACGAACTTAAAAACTTAAAATTTTATTCAAACATTATTCTTGCCCATTCTACAGCAAATAGTTTGTTTTCTCACTATCGCCCTCACAGAAACTACATGTGAGTTTTAGATTGCTTTTGGTTGATTCCACCCACTGCTTTTAAAACAGGAGTGCCACAGGTTAGGGACCCCTTTTCTGCACATGAGATTCCCAGAAGGAGTTCCGCGGAACCCTAAAGTGTCATGGAAGGGTCATAGGTCGTGCAAGGATTCCGAGAGTTCACTTTTCTTTTTCAAAGCAGTTTTTAATTCTTAAACCTCTTATTATATTCATATCCAATCAACCAACATAACTACTCAACTATTTAATATTTTGGGTCATATTTTCATAATTATTTAAGCAAAATTTTTGCAAACAAATAGTATTTCCTAAAGTTTCTAATGAAAATATAAGTAATAAATTAAGGAAAAAGATTAGCATTTATAAAAAATTTGTATTAATATTTTCAATCAAACTTTTCAATTCAAAGAGAATAACAAAATTCAACAATAAAGAATCGTTTCTTCGAAAAACCATTTTCCACATTTGAGTTCATTCAACGTTCGTAGTTTTAATTTAAACAGAAATCATAATCCAGCTTTTTTTAAAATTCCATTTCAACTTACTCATATACCAAAAATAAATTCTGAACTACTTAACACTCCAGACTAGTTACTTAAACAGTCTGAAATAAAATCCAGTTTTAAGACTATTGATAAAACGTTGAAATGACATTAAAATTTTCAAAATTATTTATTCTGTTCCCTTGTTTGGATTATGAAATTTATTTTCGGGATTCTGTCAATCATTTAGGATTACTTAGACGGGGCAAAAAATTGGAACCGCTGGTATACTCATGAGGCATCGTAAATTTAACATTTAAGGCTGTTTTTCAAAGACTCTGTCGTCAAATGAAAAAGCTCTTTTGCAAATAATCTGCTGTTCTCATAACTGATGCGAATTTGCAACGACTGTTTTTGTGACTGTTAAGCCTGTTTTTCGTATCTGTTCAGAGTATATCTGTTATATATATCAGGGACAATGTTGGACTAGGATTTATCATTCATGACAAGATTTGCTTTCACTTTGTTTTCCTTCAGCTCAAAGAAGGAATTTATTTAACTTTTGTTTCGTTCTTTTGTTTGTAGTGTTTTGCTAGTTTTGCAGCTACGCGGTTCTCTGGAGACTCTCTCCCTTTTTAATTTTCTTTCTTGTTTCTGCTGCAGATGTAGTTTATAGCAGTTTAATTGCTATCTGGAGTTTATCTTCCGTATTTTGCTTGGAGTTTGAGCACTACAAAAATTTGCATTTTGTAAAATAAAGAGTAACCTTTTAAAGAAATAGCACAATGGCAAAATATTATAGAAACCGTTAGTCCTTCCCAACAGAATCAACATCTCTAAATTCTTTACTTCAAAATTATTTCTTCAAATTCAAATGCTTGGAATGTAATGAGTAGAGAGCGTTTTGAAGTAAAACACTGTTTCCATCTAGGTAAAATACATTGTACTCTTATCCAGTTTAAACCTGTAAAGAAATGATTTGGAAACAATGCTAAGGAACAGCTTGATGTGAAAATCTAACTGTAGGAAAAACTGATCACGACATTGACCAAAGCTGATCAAATGTCTTCCCCCCTCTGTTTTAAAAAATGGATTGAGCTAGTTAAGAAACAACTCTTGTGATTTATACCAAATAAACCTGATTTGATTCATTTGATGTGTGTTAATTGTTACTTAAGTTTCCGCGAAAGTGTAAATATCTGGTATTTTACAGATAGTGTGTAATGTTCAGATTAACTGGGGTTGTTAGAAATTAAATTTTTAAACTTTTTCAAAGCTTCGTATAAACAATATTGCAGCCAAGAAGAAAATCTTGAAAAAAAAAAGAAGCAAGTCGCTCAAAGCTGCTTTATTTTAAATTACGGGGACCGTTAATACGCATATTAGCCTAGTAAAATTTGGAAAACGCTTTAATGGATTACCATATCTAGGCTGCAGATTACCTAAGCAATTTGCGTTTTAGCTTCTTTCGAGCTTTAGTGGTAACACTTATATTGAACCAATCACTGTTTAACTTTCCTCTTTTTCTCCAATAGGAAACTGGTGACTGGTGGTTCGCGGATGAAATGAGACAGCTAAATAGCATACTAACAAGTCTTTCCCTCAGTTGTTTAACCTTCTCAGTTGTGATGGGTGCAGCTTCTACTTTTGTTTCTGCTCAAGAGATTCAGTGGATGGCACAAGCATTTTCCGTCTCAAATCTTATATGTTCTGTTTCACTTGTACTATTCATGAAAGCTCGTCCTGTCCAAACATGAAATTAAAATGTTTGATGTCTGCTGAAAAAAGTGACTTTACTTTCATGAGGAATGCAAATGTTTTGTTTTAGTGTTTATTAAACTAGATTTTTCAGATTTTCTAGTCTATTTATTTGACAAATCACATTGATTAGTCTAAACTGAGTATTAGTCCAAGCTGAAGAAAATATCTTAAAGGGCAGTCACGAATCACTGATTCAAGACCTGCTTTGCTCTGACGCACTGAGTGAATTCAGTGATAAAAAGGAACACGTTCTGGTTTCACCGTCGGATTTGACAACGAAAGCACCCCGACCCATAATTAACTATCCATAATTTAAACACTGCAGGCGAAGACTGTTTTAGAGTTTTTTTTAAAAAAATTATTAATTTCATTACCTGAAAAGGATAAAGAAAATGCTTGAATTTTAATAGTCAGTTCAATTTTACTTCAACTGACAAAATTTTCGAAAACTGATGTTATTCACCTGATAATATTTAGCTTTTTAAAATTAAAAGTAATAAAACGCACTTCTGTAATGTTCAAACATTTTGGATTCGGAATTTGAAAACTTTTCTTACACCAAAGCCATTTTTTAAAATTTTGAAGAAAAGAAATCAAATGAGAAAGAAACTCAACTAACACTAGAAAACTATTGAAGTAAAATCAAGAACATAGCACCAATATGGCTAGTCCTTTTTTCTTAACTCATAAAGTGTCATTCAGAGTTTGTCGGCTAGAAAACAAAATTTATCTTCTCGCAATAAAGGTACCCGGTTTTTCACCACCACCGGGTCTTTCCCAAAACTTTCTTATATATTTGTTCACTTTTTGGTCATTATACTAAAGTCACAAAACTCAAATAAGATATTTTCATGACATAAAATTTTCCAAAAAATTACTTAAATCAAAATTCATACATTTCTAATAATTTTTATTTGTAATTAAAAACTTTGACCCGCAAGGATAAATTCAATTGTATTTATACATAGGCAATCATTTCGCAAAGACATAAGAACGGAAAAAATGATTTTGAGTGATAAAATTGTCCCAAATGTGATACAATATATTACATGCTTGTTACCAGGAAGATATAGTAAGATCTCGATATTTTTCTAAGAATATTTTCTGATATTTTTGAAACAGTTTTTTTTGGAAGATAAAGTAAAACAAAGAAAAGGTTGGTGTCTTTTTTTTTTTATTATGCATACAATAGAATTTTTCTATTCCCAAATTCCCCCATTTTCATTTTTTTTTCTAGTCCCGCAGTGAACTGATCGTTAAGACACGGTTCCCAGCAGATCACCGAAGTCAAGCATCACTGGCTGCGGTCAGTGTGCGGGTGGGTGACCACTTGGATCAGTCTGCGTAGGGACCGAGGGTGTGCGGTATTGGTCATCGTTAAACTGTGCTACCGTAAAGTGCTCGACTTCGCGCGCAGTTCGTCGGGCTATCGAAGCGGGGGTGCCATCCCCTCCGCAGAGGATCAAAATTGTGATCGGAACATCCTCCGGGATGTTTTCCAAAACCGTCGCCAATAGACCACTGTGCAGCTCTAGTGCGGCGTAAATTAACAACAACAATAACATTTTTTTCTGTTGGGATATTTTTATATATTTTAATTGCAAAACAGTATAAGCCTAGACGACAAAATAAGCGAACAGCAAAATGCTAATTATCAATCAAGCCTCCCAGAGCCAGAAATAGATTCAATAAAATATCTTCATGTGTTCACATCATGAAAATTATCAAGTCCACCAAGTTCGTTAAGACAAACACCTCCTAGATAAGAGCAGGCCTCAGCACGGGTTACCATAAATATCCTTTAGTAGTTTAAACGTAATGACATATTTCGTTCTCAACCACTGCGCAGCTTAGTACCCTTAACGAAATGACATCTTTCTTATTTTTCATCAACTGCGCAGTTAACTTCGTCACATCGGACTTCTAAATTGATCCGTGCTGAGGCCTTCCTTCTTCTAGGAGGTGTTGTTAAGACACGTTTCGCTGCAGACCACCGAAGTCAAGCATCACTGGCTGTGGTCAGTGTGCGGGTGGGTGACCACTTGGATTAATCTGCATAGGACCGAGGGTGTGAGGTATTGGCCCTCGTTAAACTGTTCTACCGTAAAGTGCTCGACTTCGCATGCAGGGTCGGGCTGCCGAAGCGGGGGTGCCATCCCCTCTACAGAGGATCAAAATTGTGATGACATGTCTTTGGATCATCCACAGGGATGTTTCCCAGACCGTCGCCAATAGCCCATTGTGCAGCTCTAGTGCGACGTAAATCAACTACTACTACTACTCAAGTCAAATCAAATGATGAAAGAAGGCTTTTTTAGAACAAATTTGTTTGGGGGTGCATCTGTCCTTGTGGCTATATAACGCCGTTTTATAATTCAAAGATAACTGTAGAAAAATACGTGTATTACTGTCATATTAGGATAACTTTCAGTAAATGGGTAATTTTTTTTTATTTTTGGTATTATAGTCTTATCATTGAATAGAAGTATAATTGGCCACGGTTACAAAGAAAACATAATTTTCTCAGAAATGTAGGGTTTGTAGTTATATCCCGATATTTCTGATATAATAGTATTTTATCCTTATTTGCTTTGATTTTTAGCTTTTTGTTCTGATATTCCTGATTTTTGCCCCTATATTTTCTAAAAATACAAACATAGATCTTAGAAAAATAAAATTCCAGAATCGAATAATTTGGATTTTTGATTCAACATCTTTTAATTTTAATTTATAATGCTCGTAAAAATAGCAAATTCGAGCTTTCCAATTTAGGCCTACTAATTTTAAATATGGTTCAGGCATATAATCATACCATATCGTTTCTCTTTTTTTTCCACAGTCATTTTATAAAATCTGTCAATTAAAAATTTTACATAATCAAATTTTTATGGCGATGGTTAATATAGATATTCATTATTTTAAGCAAGAGCAGTAATAAATCTTATAATGTAGAGTTTCATGGTTTCACAATTATTTACTTATTTACTTTATTTTATCATCGTCGTTGAACAATCGAAGCAATTTTATGTTTAAAACTACCAATGTTCAACTACGTAGCCTCGTAATTTTGAACCCAATCCAGAAGACAAGAGGACTCCTGGATCAAGTACTGGGAGTAATTTGTCTTCGGGGAGGACTTTTTGATAGAACTAACCAGCATTTACGTTACGTTAAGAGGAAAATCACCCACGATTAGCCAAATGGCAAGGGGGTTCTAACCTATGATCCGTTCACCACTGAGGATATTTCATGGGTGCAGGATTCGTATCGACCAGTCATAGTTGGGATTCGAACCCAGTCCACCTCAGTAGAAGGCAAGCGCTCTATTCCCTGAGCCAACACGGCTCAAAAAAGACTGATTAAAAAAGTTAATTTCGATAATTAGTTCTAAAATTATTAGCTATTAATTTTGCAGTATAGAAATACCATTCGGCTCTTTTTGGAACCCTTTTTTCCCTTGAAATAATAATTATTTATCGGTGGTCAAAAAAAAAAGAAGGAAAAAAAGGAGAAAGAGAAAAGATGATTTGACATCTAAACATTTATATCGAAATTTTTAAAAACATAAAACTTAATTCAAGAGTTCAAAAGATAGGTCAACACCTATTTAAATTTAAGTAATTATATAAGGTTATTGTCATGCAAATTTTTTATTGCTATTGGTTTCAATGCAAAGTTTGTTATTGTATTGTTTTGGTATTGTTATTAAACGTTTATTATACGAGTAAATGGTGATTGGTGCGCATTAAATCTGTCTCGTCACAATGTTATCCATTTTCCCATAGCAAATCAATACCTCTAGGGGTACTGGATTGGAGATCGATCGTTCTCTGATTCAGGTCAAAATTACGATCTGTGGACGAGTTGTACTTGTAGTTTATACGTCGCACTAGATCTGCAACAATGAGCTATTAGCGACTGTTTGGAAACATCCTGAGAATGATCCGAAGACATGCCATCGCAATTTCAATCCTCTGCAGAGGGGATGGCACCGCCTCTTCGGTAACCCGATGACCTGCACGCGAAGTTGAGCACTTTAGCGTAGAATAGTTTAACGAGGATCAATACCGCACACCCTCGATTCCTGTGTGGACTTATCCACCCGCACACTGACCGCAGACGTGATGCTTGACTTCGGTGATCTGCTGGAAACCGTGTCTTAACGATCAGTCCAACTGCGGGACGATCTGTGGACGAATGTATCGATGCATGAATGGGTCTTCTCTTTAAGCGGATGTGACATATGGATGGGGTAGAAGCCGAATTGTCGGTCATAGAGGGCGCCACCGGAAAACAAGAACAACATTTAAAGTGTTATAACGATATGACTCTTTCCAACGAGTAAAATGTTACACATTCTGTATTCTTGGGTTTAAATTGTGTTTAACATTCAATTAGATATTTTTCTGAGCCGAGTAATTGATTTCGATGCGATTATATAAAAAATGTTACATTGGATAATTTTGAATTTCCATTTGCAAAATTTCAAATGTTTTTGTGTAAAATATAGACTTTTAAATAAAAAAAATTATGACTGTAAGGCCAAGATGCGGGTTGTTGAGCGAAACGAACAGAGGGCAGAGCCATCGAGCAATTTTAAAAATATAAATTTTAAATTTGGCAATAAGCAATCTTTTTTTTTTAGTTACTTTCTATAAAAACTCAAAAATGAGATTATAAAAAGATCATGATCTAGATAACTTCCCTTAACGATATTTAAATAGACATTTAAAGCAGGAAAGGGTGTTCGAAAATTCACCTTGTTAAAAAAAGCAATAACAAATTAGAATTTTTAAAATATTCTCGAATAAAAATTTCATTTCTATATGTTAAATTTCAATTCTGTAGTATCATTTCTATGAACATCATGGTGGTCTGCACAGCATTTTTTACTATAGGTTTATCAAGTAACAATTCTTGCACTTTCGTACTTCCTGTACATTTTTTAAACAATTTTGTAATTTCAGGTTTTTAAGTAGGTTTTTTTTTTTTTTTTTTTTTTTGTAGAAAAGTAAAATGTAACGTTAAGACGTCTCACAGACCTTAAAACTGGAAAAAATGAAGTAAAACAATTTGTAGTTGGTTTTTGGAAGGAAGTTAAATCAGCTAATTGTTTTCAATTCATCACTCGCAATTGTCTCATGAAACAGTCCTAAATGTAAGTTTAAAAAACAACTTTGTGTTGCAGGTAGACAAGTTAGAATGAAATAATTTTCTTACCAGCATCTCATTTTTAGTCTTGATATCTGTTTAACTCTTATGTTTTAATACAGAGAGATTAAATAATAAGTATTTTACAAATTAGTGTATGCAGCTAAATAAGTGATCTAAAACTGTAGGTAAGTATCTTAATTATGTATCATTTACACAAGACTCCTACAAAATCATTTTTTCTTTTGCTCTTCGTGGATGCTAATTGCCCTTGGAATTTACCTTCAAAGTTTGATTGATATAGTAACTGTTTTGCTTGATAGTCTTCAACTAAAACTAAAAATGGCTTTTATTAAAATAAAGATACAGAAATTGTGTGAAATGTGCGTTTTTAAAATACAATCCTATTTACATTTTTCTTAAAATTTCAATTAATATAATTTGTAAATTCATGGTTGACCCTACTCAGCTGGTTGATCCTCCTCAGCTGGTTCATCTTCGGCTGGTTGATGCACTCTCGGGACATCTGCCATTACGTCAGCATTTCCGTTTCCAATAAAATCTACACCTACTAGATTCACAGGAGCATTCGGAACAGGATTTCCAGGAGCGACATCTGCAAGATTCGCAAGAGCGTCAGGAGGATGATTCGCTAGTGCGTTCCTTTGAGCATTTGCATTTCTCGGATTTAAACAGCACCAAACGGCAGTAATGACAACTGCAAGAATAAAGGTTACAACTGCAAACACACCGCATAATATTCGATTAACAGAATGTTTTATACCAGCTGCTGTAGCAGCTAAGAGGAATGCGATAATATATGAAGAAAGTGTTGCAGCAGCAAATGCAAAATCTTTCAAAACCATGGCTGTTTAGATTTTAATTAGCGAAATATCCTAGAAAAAAAAAGCACAAGAATGAGTTTTTTTTTCACAAAAAAGAAATGGAAAAGTATACAGCAACAGCCCGTTGAGGGCCAGGGAGGTCATGGAAAATTGCGGTTCGAAGGCTTGACATCGAAGCCTTGACAGTGGCAATGTTGCCAATATTTTACACATGCAACCTTTCAATCTTGGATGCACATCGATCTGAAGCTGGGTACGTTTCAAGCCGCAACCGGGGATCAAACCTGAGTTCTTTATAATAAGAGTGCCTTAACAACTGAGCCACTTAACCGTGTTGTTAAACATTTTTTTACGGTGCTTCCCTTCCAGAGCTTTTTGTTTTCATTTCGATTATACCTGTAGAAGATGCTAATCAATTTACTTTTTAGAATACTAAGAACTAAATTTATTACTAACAGTTTTTAAACTTCGATTTATCTTAAAAATTTATGCTTTAACTAGACTCAAAAATTTAAGTTTTAACTTAAGCTTTTCTCTCTCTGCACTCTTCCCCTCATTGGTTACTATGGTTTTCCATACGGCAGTATGTTTCAGTACCAAAGTACCAGGGTCAGTATTGAAACTAAATTTGCATAATTTTAATTATATACAGAGATGAAGAACAAATTACGAAAAAGATCCCGATAAAACTGCAAAATGCCTGGAAAAGGTTATAATGCACATTCACGAGGTTTTATACGATTCACGATATTTTTTTTTTTATAATTGAGGAAATTAGTGAATGTTAAGTCTGCTTTATTTGCGATAATTAACCAAAAGTATGAATGACTGCTTCATTATCAGCTGTAGAATCATTTCGAACTGTACTCCAGTTTTAATATTTTTAACAGGAGGAAGGAAAATGTATCCTTAGTTATTTACTATACGATTTTATTAACTTATTTTAGTGTTTGTAAAACTTTAATCTTGTAACGACGATTTTCCGACTAACTGGAGCAATTAGAGTTCCAATAGTTTTCTTACCGCTGAAAAAAGAATTTAATATTAGTATTGAAAAAATTCCGACCAATATTAGGTTAGGTAAAAACTTCAATGTTTATTTTCATAGATATGCGCCTGCGACTCTGCAAATTTTATTTGCTTGTCAATAAATACCAGTAAAACGTAGACAAACAGAATGAAAAAATGTTTATGAATTTTTTAATGAGTTTAGACACCAATGAATTTGATTTTTTAAAATTAATATGGGGAAAATTTTAAATCTTTCTAGGGGAAAAAAATTAAATTGTAGTACTAATACCATTTCTAATTTTGCCTGCTTGAATTAAAATCCACTGTATTCCAGTTAAAAATAGAATTAAAGATAAAAAACATGCAATTTTGAATGGCTAATAAGATAATTTTAAAATTCATATTATTTGTTTTATGTTAAATTTACAGCTGGATGTTTAATTTTTCCTTTATCATTGTTAGATTTTAGGCAATATTATTATGTATTACACAAAATACCGATTTCTAAAGCTGCTAATTATTTTACATGATAATAACTCAGTTACTTCAGTTTTTTAAAATGCAATCGCTTATTATTTATCGGATAAAAATTTTTAAAATATTTCCCAAAAATACAATTCTGGGATTGTTTACCAATTTTGATCCAAAATTCAATTAGCAAGTTAGAAGAATGAAGACAAAAAAAGTAAGACATAC
Source organism: Parasteatoda tepidariorum (assembly GCF_043381705.1). Lineage (NCBI taxonomy): Eukaryota > Metazoa > Arthropoda > Arachnida > Araneae > Theridiidae > Parasteatoda > Parasteatoda tepidariorum. Next base: position 6,084,260 of record NC_092205.1, read on the forward strand.
TAAAGCATTAGAAATTTAAAAGAAAACAGTAAGTTTTTTTTTTTAAATTGTAACTTGAAAATAACACTTCAATTTAATATAAGAACTGAAAATGATTAAAAATTACCTTATCAACTGAGTCAACAGAAATATGAAGTCAGCAATGAGAAAACCAAGAAAGGAAACCAAACCAATTACTCAAACATGCTTCGATTCAAAATGCTGGGTATCGTAACTGATTATGTAACTAAAATAATGCTAAACAGGTTGAGTTGAGTTGAGTTGATGATTAGAAACAGGACCATGTGACTCACCTTTATCTTCTGTCATTACGAAATGGATATGTTTGTAAAGATACAGTTCCCAGTAGAACAATGAAGTGTCCCGCAGTGGACTGATCGTTAAGACACGGTTCCCAGCAGATCACCGAAGTCAAGCATCACTGGCTGCGGTCAGTGTGGGGGTGCCATCCCCTCCGCAGAGGATCAAAATTGTGATGGCATGTCTTCGGATCATCCTCCGGGATGTTTCCCAGACCGTCGCCAATAGCCCATTGTGCAGCTCTAGTGCGACGTAAATTAACAACAATAACAACAACAACAGAACAATGAAGTCAAGCATCACTGCCTGCGGGTCAGTAAGCGGGTGGGTGACCACTTTGGTCAGCCAGCGTAGGGATCTAGGGTGTGCGGTATCGGTTCTGGTTTAACTGCTCTACCGTGAAGTGCTCGACTTCGCGCGCAGTTTGTCGGGCTACCAAAGCAGGGGAGCCATCCCCTCTGCAGAGGATCAAAATTGCGATGTCATGTCTTCAGATCTTCCTCAAGGGTGTTTCTCAGACCGTCGCCAATAGCCCATTGTGCAGCTCTAGAGGGACGCCTACCTTATCCTCTGTCTCTATAGAGTTTTGGAACTTCATCAGATATCTTATGACTCTTCTGTCATTATAATATAAGCATACATCAAGAGGTCACCCTGGTCGAATGATATTCCGCCAAACGCCTTGTTATAGTTAGGTAGCGGGTTCGAATCCCACATGTAAACCTGAATATATTTTTGTGCTGTTCTTCTCGAATTTTATTGGTTTCACATGCCGCTCCTTGCATTCATAAGAATTTGAACGTTGCTCTACCCTAGAATTGAGGTTGGTTTTGTATCATTGAATGTATCTTCAGGATGTATTTCACCAGTTATGCTTTTAGATTTTTGATAATTGAACATTTTTACGAGATATTTGACTGTATTCATATTTTTGGGGCAACTTGGTATATAAATGTAAAGCTTGGATGTAATAAAAATTCTGCAAATACTTTAAAATCGTAACCAATTAAATAATTTTCATTACAAATAAGGTATCAATTTCTTTTTGCTCAAAATGTAAATTGTGCCTAAGACAGAGGGTCTTCATTTTTTCCAACTGCGCTGTTAAAGGAACATTGGACGTTGAGAATGAAAACAATTCTTAAAAAAATAAGTTTTTTGGTGTCCCGCAGCGCATTAATCGAAAAAACAATCGTAAAAAACACCAAAATTAAGTATCACTTGCTGCTGTTAGTAAGCTGGTGGGTGAGCACTTTGATCACCCTGCGTAAGGACAGAGGGTGCGGGGTATCGGTCCTCGTTAAACTATTCTACCTTAAAGTGCTCGACTTCGCAAGCAGGTCGTCGGGCTACCACAGTCTCCACTTGCGTAGAGGATCAAAATTGCGAAGGGTCTACGGATCATCCCTGTTTCCCAGACCGTCGCCCATTTTGCTGATCTAGTGTGACTTAAATAAAGTACCTACCAACCATTTTTCGTTTCTTGAGATATTAAAAAAATATATCACGTTTTGCTTAGTAATATAAAACCAATCATGTTCAAAACGGAGTTTTCCTTGTTAAAAAAATTAAATTTGAAGATTTATATATATTATTTGTTTTAATCATTAACTGTTTNCTTTCTCTGAATTGTTCTATCTGTATTTTCTACTTGACAATGACTTATAAGCCTATGTTGAGCAGTATGTAATTTCAATAAATCAAATCAACCATTTTTCAGTTCTTGAGATATTAAAAAAATATATCACGTTTTGCTCAGTAATATAAAACCAATCATGTTCAAAACGGAGTTTTCCTTATCGAGTTAAAAAAATTAAATTTGAAGATTTATATATATTATTTGTTGTAATCATTAACTGTTTAAATTAGGTCGACAATGTGCTTTTATTAAAATCTAAAAATATCTTTCCCTGAATTTCGATTTCTTTCTTTCAATTTTTCGATTATTTTTCAATGCGTTTCATTTTCCAGCCATTTTTAGGATATTTATCCTTTTTCCGGGAAATTTTTTGTATTGATTCTTATAATCACTATAATTCTTTTTTTTTATTTTTAATTTCGTGTTTATACAGCTATCATATTGGGTTTAGTTAAAGTAGTTTTCAGCATCAGATTCCTGACTTTGTATGTCCTTAATCTAAGCTTAAACGTGTCTTTAATGAACATATTTCTCTATTTCAAAAAGTGTCCACTTTTCTAAAATTTCCCCGAATTAAAATTCTGATACGTCGTGCCTAAACTAGTTTTTTCATTTTGATTATTAAGAACTGATTGAATACAGGGATTTTCAAAACTATAACTATTTTTATGAATAGTTTTAAGGTTAGTATAAATGTGCTATCCGCCACTGGATATTCGGTAAAAGTAGCCAGGTCCGGCAGTGAAATTATAATGAAAATTTGGTCGGGTACCAGGTAATTGCCGAGTACCCAGTACATCCCAAGAAGACATTTCTTAAAATTATTTACACTTATAGTTTTAGATTTCTAATACATTATTGCCTATTTCTCTAGGTAATAGGGCCATTTTCTCACTCTTCGGACATCCTTTTCCTTTATAAATAAAAGTTGAATTTGAAAAGAATTTCATGAAAAAAAAGTTAAAAGGATGAAAGACACAGTTTAGAGTCTCGCGTACAAAAGTGCATTGCGCTACCTTTATTTTCTAGTACATAAATAACTTCTTCGAGTGCCATTCATTAAAGAGTACCTTATACACCGAATAGGAGCTGTAATTTTTTCTATAAATAGAAGTCGAAAGATTTTAATGAAAAAATAAATAAACTTGTAAGAATTTAATTCATTTCAGAATTTAATCTTAAAATTCGGACCGGGATAGCCTGGTCGGTAGGGGACTGGGCGCATGTCCGAGAGTTCAAACCCCGCCGGCCGAAGACTCCCCGTGTAGTAAATGGTGACTGATGCATGTTAAATCTGTCGAGTTGCAAAGTCCTACATGTTCCTGTAACAAATCTTAACCTCTGGGGGTACTGGATTGGAGATAGATCGTTCTCTGATTCAGGTCAAAATTACGATCTGTGGATGAATGAATGGGTCCACCCTATAAACGGGTGTGATGTATGGGTGTGGCAGAAGTCGAATTCTTGGCCATAGATGGCGCCACTGGAAAGCAAGAACAATCGCACCCCTCTGCTTTAACAGGCATACGAGAGAAAGAGAGAATCTTAAAATTATGCATGGCAAAACGTATATTTTTAGGATAAAAATAATTTCTGCGAGAGTCATTTTCTAATATGGCATATTTTAGGATAAAAATAATTTCTGCGAGAGTCATTTTCTAATATGGCATAGTGCACATTGCATTCCTACTATAATTTTATCTTATATAAGTCGAAATTCGATATATTTCGATGGTAAAGTGACACAAATTGTAACCATAAAAGAAAAGAACATTTCAGAAATCTGCACCATAAAACATTATATTGTTTTGGATGTAATTTCTACGAGTATCATTTTCTAAAATGGTATCGCGCACATCACATTAAAACTATAATTTTACCTTCAATTGTTTGTCGAAATTCGAGAGATTTTAATGAAAAACTGACTAAAATTGTAACCATAAAAGAAAAGAACATTTCAGAATTCAATTTCAGAAATCTGCACCATAAAACATAAATTTTTTTGGATGTAATTTCTACGAGTATCATTTCCTAAAATGGTATCGCGCACATTACATTAAAACTATAATTTTACCTTGAATTGTTTGTCGAAATTCGAGAGATTTTAATGAAAAAGTGACACAAATTGTTACCATAAAAGAAAAGAACATTTCAGAATTCAATTTCAGAAATCTGCACCATAAAACATATATTTTTTTGGATGTAATTTCTACGAGTATCATTTTCTAAAATGGTATCGCGCACATACATTAAAACTATAATTTTACCTTCAATTGTTTGTCGAAATTCGAGAGATTTTAATGAAAAAGTGACACAAATTGTAACCATAAAATAAAAGAACATTTCAGAATTTAATCTCAGAAATCAGGACCGTGGATTGCATTTTCCTGGAAAAGTAACTGAAATTTCAAACACAATTGATATCATCAATTGGTATCCTAAAACCCATATTTTGAAGACAAAAATAATTCCTACCAGTGAAAATGACGTCATTGTGAATGAATAAATAATATAATCACTTTACAATCGAAAATTGAAATAGATATGTGACTGATTCTATGTAAAGAAACTAAAAAAGTAATACACGCATAGGATAAATGACTTAACAGGATTAAGAGCAAATTAATAGAAAAAAATTGAAATTAAAATAATAAAATATTAATTGAATAAAAACAAGAAAGGAAATAATTTTTTTTTAAAAATATGTTTATTTCAAAAAATTTCAGGTCTTGTTATGTCAAAATATAATTTTGTATACTTTTAACAAGTCTCAAAACAAAGTTTGAATTAATGACAACACATTATTTTTCACAAAAATATACTATGGATGAAAGATATCTAACAACAAAAAAGTAATCAATAAATAATAATGAATCAAAACAATATGGCAGTTCAAAGCTATTTGTTTACAATGTATACAAAAAAAGAAATACATTTTAAGATTTGAACATTAATTATAACATAATACTTTATATTACAGATGCTAGGAAATATCTTTATAAAAACTTCAAAGCAACATATGCTAAATGGCAGTTTAAACATAATTTAGTTTTTAATTCGAAGTTGACAAATTTTGGAGAAACAGATCTGTATTATTATGCTTAATTTGTTTCAATAACTTAATTATTAATTAGAAAAAATAAAGTATTTCAGAAAGTTTGTTGTGGGCCAGGGAGGTTAACACGCCACAATTTTAAAGACCAACAGCATGAGTGCAGCAATGTGGTCAGCATTACGCCAAACCGCCGGATAAGCTGCTAAACTTCACTTCACTACTTTTAAAGAAAGGTTTGAATCAGTTATGAAAGCATAAAAAATTAAAAATTCATAAGGTATAAAAAGTTACTGCGATCTGTTTCTTCGGTTCAGAGCTTTTGCTTTGTGAGACTAGCACTGCCAAATGACTATTATTTAGCTTAAGATTTAGATTTTATTTTTAAGTTTTGTTTTAGTTATCTTAGAGTATCAGTTGGTTCAGTTTTTCGTTTTTTATTACAAGTTACAGATAAAAAAGATTTTAATTTACTTATTTCCTTGAGACAGATAAGTTCAAGTGGCAAGACCACAAAATTTAGTCTTTATCCGACACTTATCTTGGACTGACTTGGACTTCAAGTAATCCTAGATATTTCGGGTTCGGACCCTCAAAAGCGAGCCTGAACTCATCTCTAGTGCCAATAGATCAGAAACTGCATAGACTTCAAGCCGTCACTAGGGATTGGAACCCAGTTCTTCACAATGACAGTTCAGTGCCTTAGCCATCACGGTTCCTAATTTTAATTTATTATAATAATATTTTGGTTAATTAAGATAATAAAGAAGTTATTGTAACATCTGAAAGATTATGACTATTTACTATTCTTCTCAAACTATTTAATATTTCATCACATAAATTTCAAAGAGTAAACATAACTAATTAATAAAGATAGCAAACACACAGTGTAACAAATGATATTGCTTTTATTAGTGAACAACGATAATTAAAAACAGGGAATTACTTATTGCTTCCACTTCAGCTTGATTGTATCAAAATGATAAATTAATTAGGATAATGCTTAGAAATAGTACAGTTTAATGTTGATGGTATAAAAATATAATATTTCATTCACATTTATACTAATATAGTGATATAACTCAGCATATAAAACGGCAATGAAATTTTGACATTGAGTTTTATGTTGATTTTGAAGACTGTAATATATATAGCTAGCCCTACTATGCTTAAAAGTTTTCACTGAAATAGAGGGAGGTATATTGAAAACTATACGAATGGAATTAAGAAAGTATATATGTGCAGTTTAAAAGACATACTAAAATTATTACTGTTGTTTAGTCTAATGCTGATTAAAAGAATTCATCTGGATCAAAAATTTTATTCATTAAATTGGAGTTATTCAAAAAGATGGGATTAAAACAAAAGAAATTTTTACTTTTTGGAACAGCCTCTATATGCAGGGACACAAAGATCTGGAGGCTAACAAGGTAGATGATAACAAGGTCTAGTGTCTAAAGCACACTTGTGCAAATGCAATTTTCAGAAGAAAAAAAATGACTTAGTTTTTGGAGAATTGATGGAACATAGATAAATAGAGAAATGAATTTTACTTTTTTTTTATATTCATAAACTTATCTAAAGATGTCAAAATGCCTAAAATAAATCTATTTAAACAAAAATCAAATTTTATCAAAAAGAGCGAAAAAAATTTTTTTTGACTGATGGAATAATTCGTCAATTTGGGGTCTATTATTCCAAAATGTCCAAAGTAAATTTGTTTAAACAAAAATTATTTTTTTTTAAAAACAGAGCCAAAATATTATTTTTTGACTGATGGAATAATTAGACAATTCGGGATCAATTATTCCAAAATGCCCAAAGTAAATTTGTTTAAACAAAAATTAATTTTTTTTAAAAAAAGAGCCAAAAATTAAATTTTTGACTGAGGGAATAATTAGTCAATCAAGATCTATTATTTGTTAAATAGGGTTTTTACCATCATTTTTATTGATGAGAAAAAATTTTTGTTTGATCGCGATATTCGTTAAATAGGGCTGAGCTGTATTAATATCTCGGTTATTCAAAAACAATTAATGACTGTAGATCAATTTTAACTTTGTCATTTTTTAAATTTTGTAACAGTAACATTTTTGATTGAACTTTAAAAACTTCACAAACTTCAAAAACACCAACAATATCACAACCTATTTCCTCAAATATACAAACTTAAAGCATTATAAATATAACAACATTTTAATAGGTATACATCCAGACTCTTGAAAAAACAACAAGGATATTGAATTTGTAATTGAAAGATAATACAAAAGAAATGAAAGAGAATAATCAAAAGAAAAATTACTTTATAAAGCACATTAGAAACAAATAGTATGAATTATAATTAAAATATGTAATAAGAAATACTAAAAACATAATTTAAACTAAAATTTTCCTGCAGTGAGCAAATATTTTAGAATGAAATTACTTCTTTTTCCAAATAGTAATCAGATACATCTTTTATAAAGAAAAAAAAATCTAAGATTCACGGTATAATTAATTTTACATACATAGTAGGTTGGAAAAATAATGACCATAGTCAAGAAGAAACTGTTTGAGGTAAAAGAATAACTGAAAGAAATAAGGTATGCTTTTGTAGTTTTGATTGATTTTAGTTTCTGATAGATGTAATGTTTCTACGGCTCTTGATGTATGATTTTCATCTAGAACTGTAGGAATATTCATTAAAAAAATTTGGTTTCACAAAATCTGAGTTTTTATATATATTTTTAATCAAGTATGTACTTATATTATTACTTGATTAATAAACTTCATTGTCTTCAAAAATATAGATGCAAAATAACAGTTAATGTGCTTCAAGTGCTCAAAAGTAGCCACCCATTTTTGAGACTTGCCAGGCGTGAATGAGAAGAAACAAAAGTGATATAAAATATAAAACATAAAAATGTCCAGCAAGAAATTCAAAATAAAGGAGAGAAACAAAACTAGAAAAACATCAGTAGCCAAGAAAGAATAAAAATGGAAAAAAAAATAACATTGTGGCTGTGAAGGGAAAAATCAAGGTACAATGCATTTCCATGCCTAATAGAGAGGTGGTGAGGAACTAATATCATTAACAAGGGGGATTCTCGTAAATCAGTAAAGCAAGTCTAAAAAAGACTGGAAGACCCACTGGAACAAGAAAGCGGGAAAGGCCGCGGTAGAGATGGGCTGACTCGGTGCAGTCTTGATTTTCTTGCAATTAATGAAGAGAATTGGCAATTACAAACAAATAGGAAGTCGTTATGGAGAAATCTTCAGAAGAAGGCATTGGCCCACATTAGGCTGTTTGGCCAACTATGATGATGATGAATAAAGTTAAGTCTGGAAAATTTCATAACTCTAGAAAACTCAGGAAAAAGTCAAAGAATTTCCCAAAATGTTTCAAAATCAAGGAAAAATACTTTATCAGCATTTAAGAATTTTTTTTTATTTTAAAAAGTGACACATCAGAAACCTTTAAAAATTTTATTCAATATAAATTATTTTTCTTTTTGTAAATTAACTTTATTGACATTATAATTTAAATTTTTTATTTTATTTTGAGTATGTTTTCAATTTTAAAATAACAGTAATATTTTCTAACCAATATAAAAAAAAAAGACACTTTTATCCATTCATTAAAATATTTTTTAAAAAAGGAAGAAAACCACACACACTCAATATTAGAAGAAAATTAAATTAATCAAATTGATAAAGGCCATGTCTAACAATCTGTGTGATATAATTGTCACTTTTTCAATTATGATAATTAGCATAATCTATGTAGTATAATTGGTAAACTTTCTGATGTAATTAAGTATATTTTTTGCTTCAATAATAGTTAAAAGTACACTGCTCAAAAAAATTAGGGGACCCATGTGCTCCCCTAATTTTTTTGAGCAGTGTATTTCGTAATATATGTTCGAAAGATGAAGTAAAACAGCATCAGAAAGTTTAAGCAAAAGTTAGAAAACTTGGTTTGTGTATAGTTCTATCAAACACAGGTTGGCCAGCTTGTGGAGCATGCCATTATTAATAAGAAAAGTTTTTCTTTATATAAATTGAAAAGAAAACAACTATTATATTGAGAAAATGAACTTTATCAAATTGAAAAATGGTCATTGAAGAATATGGTCTTTTTCAATCATTTGATAAATTATATTTTCAACTATATTAACATCATCTGCGTGATATAATTTCATAAACTTTCTGTTATAATTAAGTATATTAATAGGTATAAAAAGCATTATGTAATGTATTCTATACATATACAAAGAAAAAAAAAACAGAAAAGATAACTAAAAGTGGAAAAAAATAACTTGTTTTTTGGTTTCTGTTGTATTTTTGGACCAATATGTAAAGCATGCCATAGCTTGTGTTATCTTCAAACTTAAAAAGTAAACAGATATTATTATGATAAAATTAACTAAGTCACATTGAAAAATATGGTCTTTGGCAATCTTTTGGTGAATTATATTTTCAACTAACATCACCTGTATGATAAAATTCATAAACATTCTTCTACAATTAAGAATACTTTTCACTTCAATTATAGGTAAAACTGCAGTGCAGTCTATACACATATATAGTTTGTCTAAAGTAAGAACTCTCCTGGACATTCGTCTGGTCCCGTGGCGGTGACTACGGTAACGAGGTATAACTATTTCAAGTAGGGGTGTGGGGTCACTGCTTAAGACTTTTTGCTCGGATCGGCGAGAGAAAGGGGATCTGTTTCTTCGGTCTATCGTGTAAGTCCTTGAATGAAGACATGCTACACTACACTTTTCTTGTTTCCATAGCAGCAGACGACTTCAGACTTAGTGGCGGAGGGAGTTCCTACTGTAGACAAACTATAGGAAGATGAAAAAGAACAAAACAGAAAAATCAATCAAAAGAGAAAAAAAAACTTGTTTTTGGTTTCAATAGCCTTTTTGAACCAATATGCAAAGCATAAAATAACCACTTCATTAAAAAAAATTTCAAAATTGAAAACAGATATTATTATGAGAAATATATTTTGATCAGATCGACAAAGACCACTGCAAAACATTATTCAACCATTTAACATGTTTAGCTATTAATGTTTTTTCCCAGCTGATATTGGTTGATTTATTACAGCAGTGATCCAGAAAATCTTGTTCTTCGGCAACATTCCACATTCCTTTTGAGTCCCATTCAGATTTGAGTCTTTTATTTTGCAAAAAATCATCTGTATTTGGAAGTTTGACAGAAGAAAATGCATCAGTCTCAGTCAGTTTTATTTCTCGAAGTAAGAACCTCCGATGGTACCACAATGTTTCGTGGCCGGGATATGAATTTTGCAGACTTGAAAGAAAAATCAGCTCTTTGTGTATGAATTCAATCCACTGTTGCAGCGGTAATTTGTTGTCGATGGCCGAGTAGCACAGATCGGGTTTTTCTTCCGAGAGTTCCAGCATGCATTGTGATTGTTTATGTAAAGCACAAGAGGTGGCATCTTTTGCATTTAGAGATGCAGTTCGATAACAAGATAAAAGAAATTGGCGATAATGAAACCCAGAATGATCAGAAATGTGTGAGGATATCCAAGGTTCTGTTTGTGAAAGCTCCTCTGTAACACTCTAAAAATAAAATGTAAAAAGTTCTTTAAATTTATCTATATTAATAAAAGGAAGTTAAAATGTGTTCTTTAATAACTCCTGAACTAATTCTGCGAAGATTCTCTGTAATTTGGATGACAGGTGAAACAGATAATTTCTACCCTCAAACTTAAAAATTGTTAAAATTTTTTTTAATTAGATTATTTGGTTCCAGAGATTCTGCGAAATTTTCTCATTGGCTTAACATCGCTATTTTTTAAATTTTTTACATTGCACTATAGATGATTAAATTTTTATATGAATGTGGTAACATAGGCAAACTATGTAACCAAATTAGTATTCCTAAAGTTATCTGTAACCACAAGATTATTTTGTTTATAGTTATGCATTTAAAATATGTTTTCATAAAACTAGATAATTCAAAGTCAATGGTAAATGAATCAAAACTAAAAAACTATGTACTAAAAAGCAAAATTAATGAAAAAAAGGCACCTTTTCATTTCGGTAAACTGTAAAAAAACTGCCACGCTATTATAAATGCCAATGGTGGTTAATAAATTTTGATAATAGATACTATTGGAATTGTGGTAATAGATTTTTTATGGCCTTCCAAAAGGGAAAGTACCAGAAGAAATTTTTTAATTGAGATAAATGACAATCATGAATTGTTCTCATGCTAAATGATAATGGGTACTGTTAATCTTTGCTTTGATGGGATCAAAAAAATTATTTTGCTCAATCTGCTGATGTAAAAACACCAGGATGAACAAGGAATAATAATAAATGAATAAAAAAAACTGGAATTATAATAGTTTTTATCTATTATGTTGGCATATGCCTTTCAGTTTTATGCATCATTTTGTAGTGTTGATGAATACTGATTCAGTGTTTTATACTTTCCTTTTACTCTATATGAAGAACAGGTAATCAGCTAGTAAATCCATACTTTAAAATAGAGCAAAATTTAAGTATATTAAAATGCTTATTATTTAGAATAAATTCAAATTTTGAAATGAAATATATACATCTGTATTATCAATCTTTCATATTAACAACATAAATAAAATATTTATATATTTTTAAAATCAACCTTCTTAAGCAAGCATAAAACACATGGAATGGCAAAATTAAGGAAAGTGCTTGGAAGTGACCCCCAGTGAACAAAATAAAATATAAAACACCATAATAACTTTTGATCAAGTGGTCAGATTTTTATGTACTAAGATGAAATCTTAATGGTAAGAGGGTATTACATAAATTCTTTCGCGTCGACTGTCACATATACGCGGCAGCATGTAAGTCGCTCTTCCTGGCGAATACAACGGTGCGCCAGAGTGCTTTCTCTTTCCCTCCTGGCAGTCACATACTAATGATAGTGTTCTGGAACGTCTTAAAAATTTTAAATTTAGTTACAAGATAGGACTGCATCTTCATTGTAATTGAGATACACGTAGACTATACCTTCAATTTGAAATGATTAACATGACTCACATGACAATGGATTGTTGATTATATAAACACAAGAGGAAAGGAATGTTGCTAAATCGTATCAAAGGGAAAGGAAAGTTTTGTGGTAAAACTCTTGATTCATATTATCAGAATAATTTAAAAATGTGACATTAAAAAGTCACTAACTTAATTAATTTTTTTGCTTTCTTTTATTAAATTGCAAGTTTAACAAGTCAATTTTTTCGAGTATAATTCAATCGAGTATATTTCACAGTATTTTAAAACCTTCAAAAAATAAAAGTCAATAATGTCAAAAGTAAACGGTAAATAAATACTGAAAAATATTGTTTAAAAATGTAATGACAAAAAAAGAAACTTAAATAAAGTATGATGATAAAAAATATAAGTAGCTTTTGTTGCTTATCTGTTTAACAGCACATAATTGACGAATATGTTCATATTTTGATAATTTGGTGGATTTAGTCTTAACAGTAACCCCCCCCCCCCGCTTCGGACAAGTACTCAAGAAAGAGAGACCTTGCCTCAGAAATAAGCACATATTTGAAGCTCCCTTCACGAAAGGGTTAAATAAGCTAAATAATTTGTACAGAAAACAATTTAAGCAACAAAATAAGATATGTAAAGGTACTTCCATTGAATAACTATAACTCTTTTCAAGGCATTTGGGATTTTTGACTCTCAAAATATGGTTGACAGCTGCAATTTGGAAAACGTGATCTTAATGAGTTGAGTCAGGAGAGCAGTCAAAAGTTTGAATACCTCAATGTTAATTTTATTGAGATAAATATGGATACTAAATAATTTCCTTAGATAAAGATATTTGAATTCTGAGTTAAAAAAACCATAATAAATTCAATTATTCAACTACATAAGACAGGAAATAAATAAATTTAGATTATCAACTCAGCTGATAAGTGTTGCATATACAATTTCTAAATAGTAGTATTTTATTAAAAATTTAACCTAACAGAATTAACATTACTGGTTCTAAACAGCATAAATTATTTTATTTCTAGGTTTCTAAGATTAAATATTAAATTAATTAAGTCTTTCTAAACTAGTTTTTCATAGTTTTCATTAAAATTTGCCTCATTAAAAGAACATAGAAATTAAAAAAAAATTTTTTTTTAAGAATTATTATTGCAACAATTTTTTTAATATTCTCATTACATTTATCTTAAGCTCTTTCGTTGTGAAAATGATGATCCCATTACAAAAATACATAAGAAAAAGGAAATTTTTTTTTTTATTATTATTTTATTTTGAACCTTCTTTATTGCTCCCACAACTAGTATTTATTATTGTAATACACATTTGGTAGACAAAGTTCCTTAACTGCATATTTAATTAATCAACAATTTTAATTTAGATTGAATTTATATTAAAAATAATAAATTAAATTTAGAGAATTCATTTTTTAAGTACATTTTATAGTTTTTTACTTATAATCTATAGTTAAAACAAAACTATAGGGTTTATTTCATTAAATTCTACAATTAAAATAGAAATAGATATGCAACATAAATATTATAAAATACCATCAGAAGAAAGAAAAACTAAAATATTTGTGTATTTTTCGGGCACCATGTGAACATTAACAAAAAAGTTTATAATTTTTTGTCACCTGAAAATCTAAGATAATTTGTATTAACTTGATTCATTCTTTACTTTTGTAAAACTATACTATACTGTAGTTTTACAATACAGTTGTATTAACTTACTTACAACTGTATTGCATAGCGACATACATTAATTCAAAAAGATTTCCTTTCAAAAACTACTTTGATTTTACACAAATTAATTTTCAGATGGAAATAAAATGGATATGTAAAATAAATATTATAAAATACCATCAGAAGAAAGAAAAACTAAAATGTTTCTGTATTTTTCAAGCACCATGTAAACATTAACGAAAAAGTTTATAATTTTTTGTCATCTGAAAATCTAAGATTTGTACAAACTTGATTCACTTCTTACTATTATAAGACTATACTGTAGTTTTACAATACAGCTGTATTTACTTAGTTACAATTGTATTGCATAGCGACATACATTAATTCATAGTTTAAAAAGATTTCCTTTCAAAAACTACTTTGATTTTGCACAAATTAACTTTCAGGCGAAAATAAAATGAAATGTCCGTCAGTAAACAAATGAATAACTCACAATGGATGAAGCTAGTATAAAATAATTACTAAATTACACAAAATAAGCAATATTTTTTAAAAGTTTATTTAAATAATCTATGAAGAAAAAAATCACCTTTAGGCAAGATTGTAAAATTTCTTGCATAATCCATGAACGATGGGACCAGGCATAGTAGTTATTTGCATACAAGTTAGCCATACGTATACAAACAAAAAACTCATGTTTAATTGTTTCTGGATATATAATTTCTTCTTTTATTTTTATCAAAGTCCATTTCCTACAACAAAGTCATGAATTAAAGTAAACAAAATAAAAATATTAAATGCATGAAACAAAAATGATTTTCAGAAACGTTGAGTAAAAAACAATTACTATCTAAGCTAAAAAATAAAAATAATTTGAAATAAATATGATTACTTTGAAAATTTATTAACTCAAAATTCGGAAATACTTAAAAATATTTTATAATCAAAATTTTAAATAATTTGCCCGATTATGCACAAATCTATCTACTTCAATTTACTTATATTTTAAAGTATCTTAGTTATATATCTCATAGAACAGACGCTCATAAGTTAAAATCCTATTAACATCAGGTAAATAATGAGAGTTTTTTTACTTACTTAATACATAAACATGATGAAAATTTATATATAGCAGCAAATTAACTTCTCAGAAACGCCAGCATTTTGTCAAAGATGTTTAAAATAATGCAAGATAGATATGTGTTAATAAAGGCGTGTTCATTTTGATTTTTTACTTCGGAGTCCTTTCGCTTTTTTATTTGGATGCATTCTGTGAACATCGATTATGGTTCATTTGCTATACATAACACTGATTAGTAATTCAGCGATAATTAGTTATTGATACGGCTAAAGCTTACAATTATACAGATTTGAATATTAAATATGCCTTAGCTATGTATAACACTGAATTATTTAATGGTTAGAAAATGGAGTAAAACTTACAATTTCACAGATAAGAATATTATGTAAAGTGCATCTGCTACGCAAGATACAGACCATTCAAATAGTGGTCTGTGTCAATTAGTGGGAAGTGAAAGGAGTAAAGTCTACAATTTCACAGAGTAGAATATTAAGAATCGTGCACAAGCCATGTCGACACAGACCATTTGTATAGTGGTCTGTGTGAATTAGTGGCAAGTGAACATTTAGAATTTGGTACTTGCACTTCAAGAAGTAGATCACTGTTACCCAATCATGTGACTTATGGCGTCAGAGTCAGTTGATTGTTTATCAGCAAAACAGTGTGTTAAAGTTGAGCTAAGTTTCTCCACATAAGTTAAAATGTAAATTATTGTGAAGTTAAATAAATACAGTGCTGTATCCCCCGTCTAATTTGTTGAAATATAATTTTTCTCGTCTACTTCTTTTACTTAACTTAGATTTATTACCGTATATTCCGGCGCATAACGCGCCCCGGCGTATAACGCGCACCCGTAATTTCTAATAACTTTTTTTAAATTTTAAGATATACTCTTCGTATAACGCGCACGAAAATTTGGATTGTACGTGTGCAATATCTCGTCTAGTATCTATAGAAAACCGGAAAGCCTTTTAGTGTGGGACATGTTTAAGTCCCACCTTACAGATAATACAAAAAAAAATTTTTTGAAAGAATGTAACACCGATATGGCAGTTATTCCGGGCGGATTAACACCATTAGTTCAGCTATTGGACGTCTGCTTAAACAAACCATTTAAAGACAATTTTAAAAAAAACTGTGGAACATTTGGATGTTGGAGGGCGAGAAAACCTTTACGAAAGGAGGACATATGCGTCATACAAGTTTGGAAACAATGTGCGAATGGATATTAAAAACATGGAATGAAATTAAGCCTGAGATGGTTAGAAAATCATTCAAAAAATGCAGCAATTCAAACAATCTGGACGGATCAGAAGATGACTGTTTATTTATGGATGAGGGTAACACAGATGATGAAGACGAAACAGATTGTGATGACGTGCCTGAAGAAATAACGGAAGGCGGATATAATGAACTATTTATATGTAATAACGAAAATCAATAAAGTATATAGGTAAAGGTATGTTATTTCTTTAAAATAAAAGTATTTTTCTATATTTCAATTTTTTTAATCTATAATTTTTTATATTCGGCATATACCGCGCACCCGTAAATTCCAATGTTATTTTTTGTATTAAAAGTGCGCGTTATACGCCGGAATATACGGTATATGCTTATTTATTTTATCGTATTTCGTGTACCTGGCAACTTTGATGCAGAATTAGTTAGCTTATGTTCTATATGGCTTCGTGACAGTCCTTGTGTTAAGTGCTTGTGCAAATAAATAGTGAATGAATAGAAATCTTAGTGAAAGAATATAGGATGCGTCACTTGAGAGAATTGATATTTGATGGGTTTGGCTTACTTGATATAGAATGGAAAGACCAGCTGCTAACATAAACAAATGCCACCTTTCAACAACCAATCAGAATCGAGATACCCACACTATGTCACTTGCAGGTATCCCAATCCACAAAGTAAAATAATGAGCGTGGAACACCAACTATACATAACATTTAACAATTGTTAGGTGATTATAAATTATCTAATCTAAACTACACATTAAGACATATCCAGATTTTAAAGTCATAAAAGTGATGCAATGCTTATACACAGTATTAATAGATTTTTTAAGGAAGGTACAAGCTTTATTTACATCACTGCACAATGGACTATTGGAGATGGTCTGGGAAACATCCCTGAGGATGATCCGAACACATAACTTTGATCCTCTGCAGAGGGGATGGCACCCCTGCTTTGGTAGCCGAACGACCTGCGAGCCAAGTCGAGCACTTTACAGTAGAACAGTTTAACGAGGACAGATACCGCACACCCTTGGTCCCTATGCAGGCTGGTCAAAGTGGTCACCCACCCGCTTACTGACCGCAGCCAGTGATGCTTGACTTTGATGTCCTACTGGGAACCATGTCTTTACGATCAGTCCACTGCGGGACAGAGTTCTATAGGATTTCTAACTATTGAGCATTTATGGCGCTATTAGATATGCACCAAAGATACATACATAAATTACTATCAACTGTTTTAAACAGCTGTTGAGTAAATTATGAAAAATAATTTTATTGCAGTCCACACATTTGATATACGCAGATCTGCATTTAATTTATCACAAAATATACAGTATTCACGTAAAGTAAAATAATTTTAAAATTGATACAAAGATTTCAAATACTATAATAAAGTTATTACTTATGCAAAGTGAGACATACTTCTAAAATATATAGATTAATTTTTAGTTTCAGCATTAAAGAAAATGCTTCTAGAAATGCAAAAACTAAGTTTTTGAAAAAATAGCATTTGTAAATTTTTTTTCACTTATAAATATTTTAAATAAATTGTAAAATTAATTTTGATTAATGACTTTTCTAAGAAATTCAAAGGAAAAAATTTCATGAATTAATTTTCGAATAAATTCTAAAATCAATTTTCAAGAATTAATTTTCCAATGATTTCTAAAATCAATTTTCCTCGATGAATTTTCTACAAAACTTTCAAATCAATCTTGATTAGCTTCTAAAACTAATAGATTCTAAAATCAATGAATTTTTCAAGGAATTCATCCAGCATTCTTAATGGGTGAATTTTCCATAAAATTCTTGAATGATGAATATACTTTATTCTGACTCTTATTATAGCTTCAGCTTTAAATTAGCAATCAAATCATTATTATCATAATAAAGTAAAAAAAAAAAAAAANAAAAAAAAAAAATGTGTTATAATTTATTTACAGGTGCAATCTTCAAATAACAATAGCTTTTGCTTAACACTAGAAAAACTGAACATTGCTGTATACCTAGAAAGTCCAATAGGGCCAGTCTGGCCCTTCACAGATTGTATGTGTAGATCAATTAGACATCCTAAATCTTAAAATATAATCATAATTGAAGTAATAAAAAATATATTAGAGACTTAGTCATCAAATTTATATGGTATTTTATTCGATTTGATTAACGAAAATATTTCATTAAACAGAACACAGATTATTTAGTTATACATGTTTTTTAGTTAATTTAGTTTTTTTACTCTATAAATAATAATTAGAGCTATGATAAAATACTCGTTTTTTTTAAAAATGAAACTGAGCTACCTCATACCTACTAAAGGGTATCTTACACCAAAAAATACCTGGGCTTATGCGGTACCTATCAAAATACCTTAAGGGCCACCCCGCCTCTGTCGTCTTTTTAGGTATAAGATTCTATAGATACATTCCTATAAAACTAATACATGAATGACTAAACAGGCACTTAAATTGGATCAAATTATAAAAATTCAGAAATACTAAATAATTTTTGTGATTTATTTTTACAACTACAGAAAAATGAAAAGCAATAGAAGCCAAAATGGCTCCTGGGGTCTGTCTAGTGTAAAACGCTTGAGGAAAAAAACTACAATTTCTTTGCTGCAATACCGAAACAAAATATACAAAAGTACAATAAAATTTATCTGGATTGTTGGAGACACGCTACATACAAATAACTGTTTTAAACATTCATATCCAAGCAGCAAAATAACCTGCTCTCATAGGACCATTATTCATGAATCTTCATTCAATAAGGGTACAAAGAGCCGTTATTTTTCGATATTGGCCCCATATAGAATTATCCCATTCACACGATATTTTATAGTCACATTACAACCGATATTGGCCCTATATAGAATTTTCAGATTCCCCAGATACTTTATATTCATTATTCAGCCAATATAAGCCCCATGAAGACCGATATTGGCCCTATATAAGACCAATATTAAAAAATCTAGACATCCCAATATTGGTCCTTCTGTGGTTGGACCTATACTATCATATAGGACCTATACCGAGACAATTTTGAGCCCAACTGGGACCATAGTAATAGTTGCTAGGGATTAAAATTGAAAAAGAGCCAGAAAAAATAAATTTGTATTCATTAATTTGCGATCCATCTTATACAGAGCTATATTATTCGAAAAACCATTTTATTTCGCCAATAAATAAAATTGTTCTTTTTGTTGCATTGTAGGACACGAGAATTTTAAATATAAAAAAAAAAAAAAATCATTTAGTGACAAAAGCACAGAATTTTAACAAAGACATAAATACCAATAAAAAAAGTATATATAGAAATTATTCATGTACTACTAAAATAAAATAAATTACCTGTGAGCAAATACAGGTGAGCTCTTAGGTTTTCTACTTAAAACTAGTTCAGAAAATCTCAACTCATCGGTAAATTTTGGTTTATCTCTCAGTGTAGTTTCTGATTTACATAAAAGCTCCTTCCTGAAAAAATACAAATAATAAAAATGTTGAACATTTAAGAAAAATTATAAAATTAAAAAAAAAAAGAAGTAGAAACAAAAAATAAATAGTTTAATTTCTTCTTAATAATACAATAAATAATAGACATTACGCTGTTATATATAACTATAATGCTTGATATAAATTCACTAGATACAAATTACAACACTAATAATAAATAATAAAAAAATAATAGTGATTATCCTAAACAAAGAACATAAAAATTTAATTTCAAACCATTAATAAAATAGATGCCTTCTTTCTTTTTAATAACTAAATAAAACAAAGAATCGTTATTAATAAAATTTGGTTTTATAAATGATTTTTTTATAAAACAATAAACTGATAAACTAGTGAAAATAAAGATTCCAAAAAGAAAAATTTTAAACTTAGTGTCACAATGAACTCAATTTTCCAAATTTCAAATTGAACATAAAAGTTCTTAAAAATTAAGTACAATAAAGATTTCTTTAAAATACAAAAATAATTCTTTAAAACAATCAAACTGATAATAAAATGTATGCGAAAATTTTTGTCATAATGCTTACACACTACAGTTATTTGAAAAGTAAAGACAAATCTCTTGTAAAACATAAACGATCCCAGATTTTTCTTGAAAAATTTTTTTGTTTGATATTCGACATGTTTCTTAATTGCTCTATTTTGTTTTCATATATTTTCAAAAAATTTGTCATAATGTTCTACATGTCTGCCTTCTATGAGAATACTCAGCTTTAGCTTCTTCTTTAATCTCCTAATCTCAGCTAAACTTTTGCTGAGAAATTAATTTAGATTGTGGAAAAAGGGAAAGTTGCTTGGTGCCAAGTCCGAACTGTGTAATGAGTGGTCAAACAATAATAACCCACTTCTTAAAAATTTGATAATCAAAATATTCACTGATATTTTTTTAAAAATTATTTCATGAGGCAGAGCTTCCAAATAATAAGAGGCTCTGTTTTAAAAAATTGGCTGAAAATTTAGATATTTCCTTAATTTAATAGTGCAATATAATTTCAACCAAAGAAGGATAATTTTTTGAGCAAAAGGTGATGATAAAATTCAGATTGCAGAAACATTTTAAGTACATGTAATAACTTAACACAATATTAAGAAAACAAGAACTAGTCACATTTAAATTAGAAAAATTATATAAATTAATAAATATTACATTACCTAGCATTCCATGCAGTTTCAATTTCAGGATTAATTAATAAAATGACACATGTCCACATCAAAACAGTTTCAATGTCTAAGAAAAAAAATGTTTAAATTAAAGCAAACATTAAATAAGCAAAAATAGTAAACTGTACTTTGAATTTAATATTGAAATCAAACATATGTTTTTAAAATCAAGTTCATTTCAATTTCAGAATTGCTGCTGTTCACTGCAGAAATTCATAAACTCCATAAAAAATATATATATATGTAAAATAATATTAATTTTCATCATTTAAGAAATTTATAAAAAAAATATAATAAGTTATACGCATTAGCATGTAGAGACATTTTAAACAGAAATTAATCAAATTACGCAGTTAATAACACACAAACACTATTTACAAACAACAGTTTCAAAAGTGATAAAACCAGAAAACTCAAACGTACTAGTCTTAAGCTTTTTATTTCTCCAAACAAAGAACTTCTTATAGACATAAATATACAAAGGCTTCACACACCAGTTCTCGAGAGCAAGTTTATTCATTACATGGATAACTGGTGATTTATTCTGCATAGATTCATGAACGGGTAGAATGTCAAACTCATCTCTAGAAAGTAAAAAGTTGCGAAACAATTACCACAATGGAAATGGCAAAGAAAAGTTAATTCAAAAATTTTGCAAAGGTTATTGTAATATGTACCACACATTTATTAAATTTTATTGAGACTTGACACTCAACAAAAACAGAATAATATACCAGACTGGTTTTGGGTACCTGGAATGTCTAATGGGCAAATATTTTATAAGTTATAGTTTTCAGTAAATTTATTATGCCCTGATTTATATTTTTAACTAAGTGAATTTGTTTTTATTCGTTTTCAAACCATATATAAAAAGGTATATTGATTAGATTTCGGAAAAACTGATCACATGTGAAATGATCAAATTAGAACTTAACCGAAGAAACAGCTGCTAATGGTGGAGTAATTCATTCATTTTAATATTGATTTTTTTAACTTTTTAATAGCATTTATTAATGTAGCTTTGCTAAATGTAGGATAATTTTGTAGTATATTTTAACCATAAAATGATAATATATTGAATTAAAAATGTCTTATCTACTAAATAACTATAAATGTAACTTATGTGCAATATTAATATGATTATATGAGCTATATTAATTATGAACTATAATAATATGAGCTCCTAAATCTTTCAACAGTTGGATGGAAATTTTATTTTATTACCAATGTTAAACAGAAGACATTGAAAAGCTAGCAAGTTTTCCATTTTAATGTTTAATTTCATGTCCTTGATCCAATATAGAAAACAAAGTAGCTCTGAAAGACTTATTGCTTTATATTTGCGCTACATTAAAAAAAAAAAAAAAAAAACTTCAGGGTTAGCCCATTGGTAAGGGATCACTAGCCTTACTGGTTGAAAATTGAACTTATTAAGCTAACGAGAAAAGTAACGGTCCTTTCGGAAAATATTTTCATTTAAAGATACCACTTGGTCATTACATTCATATTGTGCTTCTGTTCAATATAAGCATGCATAAGCACATACTGAAAGTACAACAAAATATTCTCAAATCCTTGTCATGTAAAAATAAAAAAAATTATTTGAAGACTTTATGGGTGGAAGTTCTATTTTAATGGAACCTGCTGAATTAATTAATGTATTTATCTAATGTTTTAAAATATTTTTTTTCATTTAATCAAATATCAATAAACAAGGGTCCTTATAGACTTTTGGGGAAAAGTCCTGTTTTTATGAAGTGACAGTTTACTTTTGATCCCTATGACAGAATTTTCTCGAGCTTTCTGGCGACAATTTTCTCTAGTACTAATACCTTTCTGAAAGGCATTTTTAATAGTAGCAAATATATATATGTTGCTATTTTAAAGTAACAGAAGCGCTTTCAGTTTACAAAAAAAAAAAGTCTTCATGTATAGAACAGAACAGTATATAATTTTTTTAATTTCAAATACAAGAATATTTTTATAACCTACATTTAAAAGAATACTTCGAATATATATTCTCCTGTTCTAAAAAAGTATTTGCATAGTTAACTTTTTTTAAATTTTTGTAATTTGGAAATTGCATTTTATAATACCAATCTGAAATTCTAGCAAAAGCAAAATTTTCATAAATGTTTTAAAATATTCTTAATTGCGGAATTTTTTTATTCGCAAAGAAAAGTTTAAAAAAATATATGTATAAATATATTACTAGTTCTTCAACCTCCAATATGCGAGAAAGGCATTTTATGAAAATAATTCTGCCGAAAGGGTGAAAAAAGTACAGCAGAAAAAAAAAATTTCGAAAAATTCTGCAGATAAACAAAAAAAACTTTTTTGCTTTCCATATACAAAATTTCTCTGCCAGAATTCTGTAATGTTCTTCGACAATGTCGTTGTTTCGCCATGATTCTGCTATGGGGCTTATGATTTTGTTTATTTTGGAAACTACACATATTTTGTGAATCTAAAATATTTCGAGTTAAGATAAATTTAATTTTTCATCTAGGGCACAATTATTGTTAGTTTGTGAAAAAGAAGATCCTGTTTTTATAAAAATATAGTGCAATGATAAAAATAGTAGTAGTTAATTTTTTTTTTTTGCAGAACTTCTTTTTTACTATTAAATATTTTTTGAAAGGTCCATATTAATATACTTTACAAAGGTTAGTATTAACAATAATATATTTTATAAAGGTCCGTATAAACAGTAATACTTTTTAATTGGTCCCTTAGCCCACCCATATTACCCCTGAAAAGCACAATTTAAGTTCAATATTTTATATGAAATATTTAACTTGAATTGCGCTCATTTGAAATTAAATACCTAGATTAAAGAATTCAATTTAACTTCGTTTGACATATTTTAGATTCACAAAACTAAGTGTAAATTTTCAGATATAAATAAAATCACATGTAAATTTTCACTACTTCATAAAAATAGAACTTTTTACCAAAAGTCTAAAAAAAACCTTGTTTATTACTATTTGAAAGATATCTTAAGACATTGGATAAATACATTAATTAATCCAGCACTGAAAAGAATTTTCCATTCATCAAGGAAGGAAACCCACCATTTTCAAATCTCTTTTTGTTTTTACCTAACAAGAATTTGCAGAATATTTTATTGTGAAGTACAGAACTTTATGTTATTAAAACGTAGGTTAATTTTAAAATGTTTTCTTCTTCATATCTTTGAGCTGTCATAGATTTATTTATTCATCTTCTGTTAATTTATTTATTTTCTTTTATTGGGTGAAGCAAAATTTAACAACTAGTTCAGAAAGAAATACAATTAAAAATTTTTTTTAGTTTTGTCACTCTGAATTAGTTATTACTGGAGATAAAATTTATTTTAACTGTTTGTCCCATTATGCCTTCATTTCTATTTACTAATAATAAGTACTAGAATTTAGCACTCAAGTAACTAACTATTAATCTATCTAGTATATAAATTATTAGCAAAATCAGTTTTAATTGATGGAAGAAAAATTTCCCTTTAACCTTTCTATTGCAAGAAAATCTATAATTTGAAAAAAAATCAAGTTAACAGCAATTTTAAAATTGCAATAAAGCATAGTTATTTAATAAAATTGAAAAAATTATTTAGAGAAGAGTAAATTTTCTAACATTAAAAGATCATTTTCAAGAACATTTCTTAAATCCCTTATAATCCTTTCCATAAGATCATCTTCAACATCAATATCCATTCTCACAAATATCCTTTAAGGAAACTGAACATCAGATAGCTATCACATCCTCAAGAACTGTCCTATAAAAAATTCCATGTTTAAGATATATATTAAACCTTTCAATAATATAATAACATTTCCTGAAATAATATCAAACTATTTTTAACGTATAACTAAACTTACTAATGAGTAACAAATTTACATTATAAACATCATTTATTCTGAAGAATAATGATTTTTTAAATAAACAATAAATAAAGTCAGGAATTGAGACAACAGAGATTTCTCTACTTTGTGGGAATATGAAAATTAGATAGTATAAATTTAGCAGTTTTACATCAGTTTCAGGAATAGAGATTTTTGTAAAATTCCAAGACGGTTTAAAATTTGATAAAAGTAATATTTTAAAGTTAATAGCTCAAAGGAGAAATGCTTTGAAATTAGTCATACATTTATTTATTTAAAAAATAATTCACCTGAGTATAAGGAGAAAATAATTCAAATCGTTTTTAAGAGTTTTATTTCATAATATGCAATATACTTAAGATTTTTTGTGAATTACCAATTAAGAATTAAAATCTAAAATCTTTCATATACGACAACTCCAAAAAGCACTTTATTTGTTTCATTAGTAACGTTTCCGAAAACATATTTCTGCCCTGCTCTGAGTTCACTGATTAAGCCTATAAAAATTAAGTCTCAGTTTTAATGGATTTGTTTTGATGCAGATGAGATCACAAAGCTACGCCATCTGGGAAGACCGAATCCATGTTTTGACCCTCTCATATTTTCAGTTGTATTGGAGAATATATTTATACGATATGTATGTATAGGATATTTTCCCTTTTCTTAATATATTTCGTATTTACTTGCCAAAAATATTTTTTAAGTTTCCATGACATTTTCTTTCACTTCAATGTAGTTTTGTTCCATATAGTTTCCTAACTAAAAAGTTTTCGATCTGTTTGAAAATCCAAGACAGATACTAATGCTCATTTGTCTCCTCTGACTCTCAACATGCTTATGGTTTAAGTATGTGAAATATTGCCATAGTTCTGCTCTAAGCCACCTGTAGCCTATTTCGATCGTCAATACTAGAGTTGAGCAAAAGGAAACATGAAAGAGATTAGAATCAATAGAATCAATCAGTTTACTTAGGTCGTGATTCGAATCCAAATTCAATCACTTAGTGATTCGTTGTTTCGAATCACTGATTAAATCACTTACTGATTCAAATTACTTTTTGATTCGTATCACTCACTGATTCGAATCACTTATTCGGTGATGTGAATAATTTACTATCAATATAGTGATTTTCATAGAAAAAAAGTACAGTAATTATATTATACTTCGCTTTTCCCTTATTGTTTTAATGTTACCTTTAAGTTATGTTTCCATGTTTGTTGAGATTGATTCTAATTTTAACACGAATAAAGGGCCTAAAAATTAGGACTAACTTGAGAATTTCAGAAACTAAGATTAAATTCTACTCGCTGCACTCAAAGGGTGTAAAGTCCACATTGCTCAACATTTATTTCAAATTTCTGAGATTATATCCTGCTGGGAACAGTCTGGCGATCAAAGGGTGCCCATATTCGGCGAATATTCTGGAAAACCTTGAATGCCCTTCATCGACATCGGAAAGGGGGAGTTCCCACGATTTGATTTGCTAGAGTGATATGTTCAAGTCCTGAGAACATCCACCATCAATGACTGACAATTGCGGAACTGCATACCACAATTGCGGAACTGCATACCACAGGTGGTTGAAAAACAATAGTGAATTGTAAAGTTCTTCCATTCCTTTCCCAAAAAAGGATGGGTAAAAAAATAGGGTAATTTTTTTACAACACTTGTATTGCCAAGATCGAAAATTTAAGAATTTGACACTACGACAATTTGCTCGTAAATGACTTGGACAACCCCTCTCATTGTTCTACAACATTTGTACTGTCGAGATTGAAAAATTTTATAATCTGAACAAATAAAAAGTTTTGGCGCAACACATGGTGTTTGCAAATCAATTCTCCGCGGATGCGATGCAAAACCGGACGTGTGGATGTGAGTGGGCCATTTGAGTGCAGTGAGAATATTCCAAGGATCGAAAACACCGTTTTAAGTTTCTGAGTTTTTTTTTTTTTTTTTTTTTTTTTTTTTTTTTTTTTTTNGTCACGGTACTCAGGTATTTTCTCAAGTGACTGTAGAACACCAAAGTCTAGCATCAGTAGCAGAGACCAGTGAGCGGGTTGTAGACCAATGCGATGAGACTGAAGGTGCTAAGGGACCTAGTTAAAGTGTTCAACCGTCAAGCACTCCACTTTGCGGGCAGGTCATAGATATAAAGGCCCCTATATTAGTCCCTGGGGCAGGTCATAGGGCCCTCCGGGACGTTTTCAAGACCGTCAAAAATACCAATTGTGTTGCTCTAGTGCGACGCATATAAAGTATTAATACTAATATTACATAACAAGTTATTTTCATTTCTTGAATATAGACAGATTTGCATGTTTTTGATACATGATTAGTTATATTAATTTATGAATAATAGCAAATGGTTGAAAAATAAGCAACAATATGGTCTATTCAAAGTGTGTTTACGTTAAATGAAGAGCAGTGCTGAAAAGGTGTTAAAATTTTTATTTAGGAAGTTTTTAATAAAAGTGTGAACATTTCCCATTGGATCTACGAGCTTATACAATGTACCAAAATATTTTGATAGTCAAGTGTCATTGTACTTTATCTTTAAAAAAAATTTAAAAGCATTAAATTTGATTTATTTTTGTATCTGTATATATACTTGAATATTCACTTCCAATAAAAAGAGCTTAAGGGTTTTATACTATAATTTCCCCCTTTTTTTTACAAAAAAAGAATGAAATTATTACTTGAGAGCGTTTATAAATTAAATATTTTTCGACACTTTGCATGGTGATGTGATAATGAGATTTTTTGGTGCAGGTATTGTTACGGATATCCACCCATTAAATTTTAGACATTTTCAAATTAAATGATTTAAGTTTTAAAGAAATATTCAATTCTTAAAAGTTTTTAATTTAATGTTTTCAATGTATAGTTTAACTTTTTTCTCTTATAATTTTAGCTTCGTCTGCTGGCTTTAGAAGTTTATCTACCAGGAAGGATTGGAAGGTATTTTGAGATTGACTGCTGAACTCTGCAAATGGAAAATGATACACTGTGGTAGAAAACTGAGAGCTTTCAGTTCGATCGGTACAGAAAACAGAACAGGTTTCGGAATGCTATCGGTGCACTTTAAGTTTGTCGGAGATGAAAGTTCTCTTATTGGTTGTTGTGTAGAAGTTTGAAAAAAGGTGCATTCCTCTGTGATTCATCTCTACTGTGTGTTTACATTATTACTTGATGATCATTATAAAAATCTTTCAAAAAAGCATTTAAAGATTCCCGGGTTTATTGCTCTGTAATATAGTTGCACATAAACAAAAAATTGCAACTGAAGGTAAACAAAACTTTAAACTGCATGAAATGACTGTAAAGTTTTGTAATTTTTTCTTATTTAAAAATAATTAAAATGATAACTAACTGCTGCTTTTTGGAATAAAAATTATTTTATTTAAAGACAAATTTGTGTTTTTAAATTCTATTTTACTAAAGCATTATCGGTGAGAATATATTGCTTTTTTAGTTGAGTGAAGTTTATATTTATATTGTATTTTGTTTTAAAATAAAATAATTAAGTTGTGAAATAATGTTTGTCATGATTTGATTTGATTTATTTTTGGCTAATTTATTAATACCAGAAAATTGACTCTAGCATCTGCTTAATTTTTTAAAATTTATTTTCTGACAAGCTCTATTTAAAATGTTTACATATTACACGTGCTTTTTTCTAAACCTATTTATGTCAAACGCATAATCTATAATCAACGAAATAAAAGCAATGGAATTGTTTCAAACAAAAATCAATTATTTTTATAGCAACGTTCTCAAAAGAGTCAAATTTTGATCATTCATACTAAAAGCAATTTTTAAAAAATAATGTAAAAAGTGTTATTATATTTTCGTCTCATTCTTTTATGCAAGTATATGTTAGTGCAAATTTAATTTAGATAAAACATAATAATATTTACTGACAGTTTTGAAATTAAAATTTTATGTAAATTGTTTGCAAAGATTGTTGGTTTAGTACATAAAATAATTATCGAATTGATGAAAATTTCTGATGTGCCCATAAAAGTTATTTTTACATTATAAAAAAAATATTAACAATTTTCACAGTATTAGTTGCTTTCCTGGTTTCACTCCCTGGAAAAATTTCTACGTTGTGTTTTGTTTCAGATGTTTTGTTAAATAAAATTTCAGATGCTAAAAAAATAAAGCTACGTAAGTATTTCTACATTTAATTTCTGTAAAAGAAGGGGCAGAAAATGTGTAATTTATTGAAGTAGGTAATTTGAATATTTTTAAATTTTGTTCTTTATTGTGTCAATTATTACAAGAAATGAACACTTAAAAATTAAACAATTTTATTTTAATATTATAAGAAAAAAATTGAGTTTAAATTTCCTTTCAGTTCAAATGCAAATATATAATATAATTATGTAGTGTGGTTTTTATTACATAATTTCAGAATATAAATAATGAATGTTAATTGTGATATTAAAAATGGCTTAAGTTACAGCTTTTATAAACAAGTTTTACAAACTAACAAATTCAATTAAAATTTTGATAAGAAAGGCTCATTTCTAAAAAAAAAATTAACGATACATTTTTAAACTAATGATTTTAAAATTATTAATGCTACAAAATTCATCAAAAAAACCCATTGTATGAATAAAATGAAAAAAATAGCAATGAAAGTTGCAATATAGTATTTTTTAATTAAATTTGAAATATTTAAAAAGTCAGCTGAACATAAAATATACTTTGGAGTAAGAAGGAGGAAAATGGATGGTTAGCAGAATTCGCCAATATAATTTTATTTAGTATTTCTGTATTGCTAAGTAAATAATGCATGGATTGGCATTATAAAACTATTGTTCTATGCTTCACAGCAATGCAGAAAATTAAGTAAAATTATATCGCCCAATTATTCTACTATCATCCATATCTTCCTCTTACTTACTCCAAGAAGTAAAAAGCGACGCAAGATAATATCAGAAAATATATACGTAGAGCGCCGATTATCCGAACTGCTCGGCACCGAACGTGGTTCGGATAATGAAAAGTTCGGATAATTAGAAAGTTGTTTAAAATCTAATTTAAATGATTATTATTTATGCACTAACTCTCCTTCACACTTTTTCTAAGCTTAGGACTGGCAGTACTATCTAAAATAGCTCTGGCGTGTTAAAAAAAATGTTTTTCAATATTTTTTTAGTACTTTTTTTTCAAGTTGAATTATTTTTATCATATATCAGCTTTCTTATAATTTTTTTTGTCAATTACTGATTTTTACCACATTTTTATTTATTTTCCATTGCAAAAGATATCCAGCAAAAACTTGTGTTTCAAAGAACATGCTCTTTTTTGCGCAGCCATATATCTTATTCTTTTTAAATAAATGAACTGAACTGGATCAACATCATTTTGACGTTCTAGCCAATTCATTGCAATATCTAATGAATTGCATGTTTCTATATGAGAAGGTCCACTATCCTGAACGTGATCACCTACTTTTTCCTCTTAGTCTGCGGAGTTTCGATTTTCATTCCAAATTTCAGCAACAATTTCATCATCATTTGAAATCCTGAGTCTTTTTCAGTGTCTCGACACCAGTCTTCTATTTCTTCTGCTGTATAAACTGGTGTCTTTTCACTCGAAAGATCTACTGATTCAGAAACTTCAGTTTCGTTTGTTTTTCTGTTAACAATTTTATTCCAAGATTTAAGATTCCAAGCACTGTAATCATGAACCATAAGTGACAACTACCCATTCCCCAATTGTAGAACTTCAGCACTTATTTATTCATAAGCTCTTTCCGCATTCCAACCATTGAAGATTGTCAAAATTAAGCTCGCATTCTTTGAAGATAATTTTCAGTTGAAGAGGGCTAAAGGGGTAAGTAGGTTAAACTGTATAACAATACATGCATGATTGGCTACTATAAGAAAACTGCTGAAAGAGGTTGTAAATTAAATATGGTCTTCAGACGTAGTGGATATTTTTTATTCTTCTAAATTTAGAAAAATTGTCAATAAGTTAAAAAGTATTCTAAACTTTAAAAAAAAAAANAAAAAAAAAAAAAAAAAAAAAAAAAACGGACATAGTTTGGATAATTAGACGTTCGGATAATAAGGGTTCGGATAACCGGCACTCTACTGTATTCTAATATTATATAGCATCAAAACTAATGCAAAATAATTTTATAGCGAACGCTAGATAATATTAGTTTGCATAGAATCTATATTATATAAGGCTGAGCAAACAGCGACCTCTTGTATCTTTCCAATATTAGTTGTGTAAGATAACGTTAGATTTTACCGGTTTTCTGACATTATCAAATATCGGGTGCTACTTGGGATAGGTGCTCTTAAGCAGTATTATGAGCATGCAAGCCTGATATAAATAAATAAATAAATAACAGCGGGAATTCTCGCCCTCTGAAACTCATTTTCATTGATCACATATGCACTATATATGCATGAGATTAAATTAATATATTAAAAAGTCACAACTGGTTAAATCTTGCTCAATTCAAATTTATTGAATGGTCCAAATACATGCAGGCTTGTGCGCTCAATTCCATAAGTACAGCTTATGCATCTTTGTCAAGTAGAAAGAGTACAATTCAGAGAATGACAGTATGAAGATGCAGGGTTACGGTGCGACTCGGACCCGCAACCCCCACGGACCACGTTACAGAGCGTTTAGTGAGCAATACCGCTGAGACTCCGTCAATTAAAACTTTATTTCAAGGAGTGGATGTTCTTCATAAAGCAACTCAACATGGTTTAATCCCACCTCTTGCAACGTCTAAATAATACATATAGTTTTGCTTACCTAGTCTCAACCATAAACCACGTTTCAGGAGAGCTATAAGTTTACGCAAAGAGCTTGTTGCACTAATATACACTCTACGTAGCATTCATATGACTGTTCCCTTTGAGCGGAAGGCGGCAGGTCGTAGAGAAGAGAAAAGTGCGAGTGTGTATCGAGTTTAATTTCGTAGCTATAATCTATTTTTCTTTCTGTATTTAACAGAATAGATTTCGTAAATGATTTCAGGAATATTCCTAGTGTATGATTGGACCTGTTAGAGTAAATATGCGTAGCTCGTAATCTTTTATTTGGATGTGTGCACTGGATTATAAAAACCGACTAATGAGTGAAATAATCGCAGTTTTTTCCGAAGTCTTTTCATGAAGTCAGTTGGCTAATAACTAGATTTTAGAGAGAGTGATGTGACTAAAGATAAGTCACGTTTAAATTTTATTTTGAATTTTTATTACTTTCCGAATTTCACTTTTCCCTTTTTTTTGTTGGATAACAAGAAAACATCCACGAATTTATAGTAAAATGTTTAAAAACTCCCTCCTTATTTCAGGATTACCAAAAAACAGGTAAGCCACTTTTACTCTTTACCTTTTGGGGGCCATCCGGTCAAAATGACCAATCTCCTAGACTACCAGTGGTGCTCCAAGGAGCCCATAGAAGATATTTTGGCTCAAGCTAAAAACAACGGCTTAGCAGACTTTTGGTTTAGCATTGAAGCAAAAGAAAAATCCTGTGCTATACCACAGACCTCACCAGTACGCCTTAAAGCAGACCTAAATGCTTCTGTACCGACAAAAAAAATTAAAAGTATTAGATTCCAAAAAAGCGGGTCGCTCCTCATTCAATGTGACGATTTAGAAACTGCAAAA